>NC_088413.1:43264600-43564600 GCF_034236695.1 Oncorhynchus nerka
AGAGAGAGAGAGAGAGGGGACTAAAAGAGGGAGAGGGACAAAAAAGGGGGAGAGAGAGAGAGAGAGAGAGAGAGAGAGAGGGGACTAAAATAGGGAGAGGGACTAAAAGAAAGAGAGAGGGACTAAAAGAGGGAGAGAGAGAGAGAGGGGGACTAAAAGAGGGAGAGGGACTAAAATAGAGAGAGAAGAGAGAGAGGGACTAAAAGAGAGAGAGAGGGAAACTAAAAGAGAGAGAGAGAGAGAGAGAGAGGAGACGAAAAGAGGGACTAAAAGAGAGAGAGAGAGGGGGACTAAAAGAGGGAGAGGGACTAAAAGAGAGAGAGAGAGAGGGACTAAAAGAGGGAGAGGGACAAAAAGAGAGAGAGAGAGAGAGGGGGGGACTAAAAGAGGGAGAAGAGAGAGAGGGACTAAAAGAGGAGAGAGAGAGAGGACTAAAAGAGAGAGAGAGAGGGACTAAAAAGAAGAGAGAGAGAGAGAGGGGGGGACTAAAAGAGAGAGAGAGAGAGAGAAAGAGAAAGGGGGGAGAGAGGGACAAAAAAGAGAGAGAGAGAGAGAGGGGGGACTAAAAGAGGGAGAGAGAGAGAGAGACTAAAAGAGGGAAAGAGAGAGACTAAAAGAGGAAGAGAAAAGAGAGAGAGAGAGAGAGAGAGAGAGGGAGAGAGAGAGAGAGAGAGAGAGGGGACTAAAAGAGGGAGAGGGACAAAAAGAGAGAGAGAGAGAGAGGGGACTAAAAGAGAGGGACTAAAAGGAGAGGGACTAAAAAAGAGAGAGAGAGGGGGACTAAAAGAGGGAGAGGGGAGAAAGAGAGGGGGACTAAAAGAGGGAGAGAGAGAGAGAGGACTAAAAGAGGGGGAGAGAGAGAGGGACTAAAAGAGGGAGAGAGAGAGAGAGAGAGAGGGGGACTAAAAAGGGAGAGAGAGAGAGACTAAAAGAGGGAGAGAGAGAGAGAGGGGGACTAAAAGAGAGGGGGGACTAAAAAGGGGAGAGGGACAAAAAGAGAGAGAGAGAGACAGAGGGGGACTAAAAGAGGGAGAGAGAGAGAGAGAGAGAGAATGACTAAAAGAGGGAGAGAGAGAGACTAAAAGAGGAAGAGAGAGAGAGAGAAGAGAGAGAGAGAGGGAGAGAGAGAGACTAAAAGAGGGAGAGGGACAAAAAGGGGGGAGAGAGAGAAAAGAGGGGACTAAAATAGAGGGACTAAAAGAGAGAGAGGGGACTAAAAAGAGGGAGAGAGAGAGAGGGGGACTAAAAGAGGGAGAGGGACTAAAATAGAGAGAGAGAGAGAGAGAGAGGGACTAAAAGAGGAGAGAGAGAGACAGAAAGAGAGGGACTAAAAAGAGAGAGAGAGAGGGACTAAAAGAGAGAGAGGGGGACTAAAGAGGAGAGGGACTAAAAGAGGAGAGAGGGACTAAAAGAGGGAGAGAGAGGGACTAAAAGAGAGAGAGGGACTAAAGAGAGAGAGAGAGAGAGAGAGAGAGGGGGACTAAAGAGGGAGGAGAGGGACTAAAAAGAGAGAGAGAGAGAGAAAAGAGAGAGAGAGAGAGAGAGAGGGGGACTAAAAGAGAGAGAGGGACTAAAAGAGGGAGAGAGAGAGAGGGGGACTAAAAGAGGGGAGAGGGACTAAAAGAGAGAGGGACTAAAAGAGGGAGAGGGACAAAAAGAGAGAGGGACTAAAGAGAGAGAGACAGGGACTAAAAGAGGGAGAAAGAGAGAGAGACTAAAAGAGGGAGAGCGAGAGAGAGAGAGAGAGAGAGGGGGGCTAAAGAGAAAGAGAGAGAGGGGGACTAAAAGAGGGAGAGGGACAAAAAGAGGGGGAGAGAGAGAGAGAGAGAGAGGGGGGGACTAAAATAGGGAGAGGGACTAAAAGAGAGAGAGAGGGACTAAAAGAGGGAGAGAAGAGAGAGAGAGGGGGACTAAAATAAAGAAGAGAGAGAGAGAGGGAGAGGGACTAAAAGAGAGAGAGAGAGAGAGAGAGAGAGAGAGGACTAAAGAGAGAGAGGAGGGACTAAAAGAGGGAGGGACTAAAAGAGAGGAGAGAGAGAGGGGGGGACTAAAAGAGGGAGAGAGAGAGGGACTAAAAGAGGGAGAAGAGAGGACTAAAAGAAGGGAGAGAGAGAGAGGGACTAAAAAGAGGGAGAGCGAGAGAGAGGGACTAAAAAGGGAGAGAGAGAGAGAGGACTAAAAGAGGGAGAGAGAGAGAGAGGGACTAAAAAGAGGGAGAGAGAGAGAGAGACTAAAAAGGGAGAGAGAGAGAGAGAGAGAGACTAAAAAGAGAGAGACAGAGAGAGACTAATAGAGGGAGAGAGAGAGGGGAGACTAAAATAGGGAGAGGGTCTAAAAGAGAGAGAGAGGACTAAAAGAGGAAGGGACTAAGAGAGAGAGAGAGGAAGAGAGAGAGAGAGAGAGAGAGAGAGAGAGGGGACTAAAAGAGAGAGGGACAAAAAGGGGGGGAGAGGGAGAGAGGGGACTAAAAAGAGAGAGGGACTAAAAGAGAGAGAGGGAGAGAGAGAGAGAGGGACTAAAAGAAGAGAGAGAGAGAGAGGGACTAAAAGAGGAGAGAGAGAGAGAGGACTAAAAAAGAGGGGGAGAGAGAGAGAGGACTAAAGGGAGAGAGGACTAAAGAGAGAGAGAGAGGGGACTAAAAGAGGGAGAGAGAGAGAGAGACTAAAAAGAGGGGAGAGAGAGAGAGGGGGCTGAAAGAGAAAGGGGGAAAAGAGGGAGAGGGACAAAAAAAGAGAGAGAGAGAGAGACAGAGGGGGACTAAAAGAGGGAGAGAGAGAGAGAGAGGGGACTAAAAGAGGGGAGAGAGAGACTAAAAGAGAAGAGAGAGAGAGAGAGAGAAAGAGAGAGAGAGAGAGAGAGAGGGGACTAAAAGAGGGAGAGGGACAAAAAGAGGGGGAGAGAGAGAGAGAGAGAGGGGGACTAAAATAGGGAGAGGGACTAAAAGAGAGAGAGAGGGACTAAAAGAGGGAGAGAGAGAGAGAGGGGGACTAAAAGAGGGAGAGGGACTAAAAGAGAGAGAGAGAGAGAGAGAGAGAGAGAGAGGGACTAAAAGAGGGACTAAAAGAGAGAGACAGAAAGAGAGGGACTAAAAGAGAGAGAGAGAGAGGGACTAAAAGAGGGAGAGAGAGAGAGGGGGAGTAAAAGAGGGAGAGGGACTAAAAGAGGGAGAGAGGGACTAAAAGAGGGAGAGAGAGAGGGACTAAAAGAGAGAGAGAGAGGGACTAAAAGAGAGAGAGAGAGAGAGAGAGAGGGACTAAAAGAGAGAGAGAGAGAGGGACTAAAAGAGAGAGAGAGAGAGACTAAAAGAGAGAGAGAGAGAGAGAGAGAGAGGGGGACTAAAAGAGAGAGAGGGACTAAAAGAGGAGAGAGAGAGAGGGGGACTAAAAGAGGGAGAGGGACTAAAAGAGAGAGGGGACTAAAAGAGGGAGAGGGACAAAAAGAGAGAGAGAGAGAGAGAGAGAGAGAGAGAGACAGGGACTAAAAGAGGGAGAAAGAGAGAGAGAGACTAAAAGAGGGAGAGAGAGAGAGAGAGAGAGAGGGGGGGCTAAAAGAGAAAGAGAGAGAGGGGGACTAAAAGAGGGAGAGGGACAAAAAGAGGGGGAGAGAGAGAGAGCGAGAGAGAGAGGGGGACTAAAATAGGGAGAGGGACTAAAAGAGAGAGAGAGGGACTAAAAGAGGGAGAGAGAGAGAGAGGGGGACTAAAATAAAGAGAGAGAGAGAGAGAGGGACTAAAAGAGGGAGAGAGAGAGAGAGACTAAAAGAGGGAGAGAGAGAGAGAGAGAGGGGGCTAAGAGAGAAAGAGAGAGAGAGGGGGACTAAAAGAGGGAGAGGGACAAAAAGAGGGAGAGAGAGAGAGAGGGACTAAAAGAGGGAGAAGGAGAGAGACTAAAAGAGGGAGAGGGACTAAAAGAGCGAGAGAGAGGGACTAAAAGAGGGAGAGCGAGAGAGAGGGACTAAAAGAGGGAGAGCGAGAGAGAGAGAGGACTAAAAGAGGGAGAGCGAGAGAGAGAGAGGACTAAAAGAGGGAGAGAGAGAGAGAGAGACTAATAGAGGGAGAGAGAGAGAGAGAGAGAGACTAAAAGAGAGAGAGACAGAGAGAGACTAATAGAGGGAGAGAGAGAGAGGGGGAGACTAAAATAGGGAGAGGGTCTAAAAGAGAGAGAGAGATCGGGACTAAAAGAGGAAGAGGGAGAGAGAGGGGGCCTAAAAGAGGGATAGAGAGAGTGACAGAGAGAGGGGGGGACTAAAAGAGGGAGAGAGAGAGAGAGAGGGACTAAAAGAGAGAGAGAGAGAGAGAGAGAGAGAGAGAGATAGAAAGAGAGGGACTAAAAGAGGGAGAGAGAGAGAGGGACTAAAAGAGGGAGAGAGAGAGAGGGGGAGTAAAAGAGGGAGAGGGACTAAAAGAGGGAGAGAGAGAGAGAGAGAGAGGGACTAAAATAGGGAGAGGGACTAAAAGAGAGAGAGAGGGACTAAAAGAGGGAGAGAGAGAGAGGGGGACTAAAAGAGGGAGAGAGACTAAAAGAGAGGGGACTAAAAGAGGGAGAGGGAGACAGGGACTAAAAGAGGGAGAAAGAGAGAGACTAAAAGAGGGGAGAGAGAGAGAGAGAGAGAGAGGGGGCTAAAAGAGAAAGAGAGAGAGAGAGAGAGAGAGGGGGACTAAAAGAGGGAGAGGGACAAAAAGAGGGGAGAGAGAGAGAGAGGGGGGGGGATTAAAAGAGAGAGAGAGAGGGACTAAAAGAGGGAGAAAGAGAGAGACTAAAAGAGGGAGAGCGAGAGGGGACTAAAAGAGGGATAGAGAGAGAGACAGAGAGAGAGGGGGACTAAAAGAGGGAGAGAGAGAGAGAGAGAGGGGGGGGAGAGAGAGAGAGAGAGACTAAGAGAGGGGAGAGAGAGACTAAAAGAGAGAGAGAGAGACTAAAAGAGGAGAGAGAGAGAGGGACTAAAAGAGGGATAGAGAGAGAGACAGAGAGAGAGAGAGAGAGAGAGGGGGACTAAAATAGGGAGAGAGAGAGAGAGACTAAAAGAGAGAGAGAGACTAAAAGAGGGAGAGAGAGAGAGACTAAAAGAGGGGAGAGAGAGAGAGAGAGGGGGCTGAAAGAGAGAGGGGGACTAAAAGAGGGAGAGAGAGAGAGAGAGAGGGGGGGGGACTAAAAGAGGGAGAGAGAGAGAGAGGGACTAAAAGAGGGAGAGAGAGAGACTAAAAGAGAGAGAGAGAGAGAGAAAGAGAGAGAGAGAGAGAGAGGGACTAAAATAGGGAGAGGGACTAAAAGAGAGAGAGAGAGAGAGAGAGAGAGAGAGAGAGGGATTAAAAAGGGAGAGAGAGGGACTAAAAGAGGGAGAAAGAGGACTAAAAGAGGGAGAGCGAGAGGGGACTAAAAAGAGAGGACAGAGAGAGGGGGACTAAAAGAGGGATAGAGAGAGAGAGAGAGGGGGACTAAAGAGAGAGAGAGAGAGAGATAGAAAGAGAGGGACTAAAAGAGGGAGAGAGAGAGAGGGACTAAAAGAGGGATAGAGAGAGAGACAGAGAGAGAGAGGGGGACTAAAAGAGGGAGAGAGAGAGAGAGAGAGAGAGAGAGAGGGACTAAAATAAAAGAGAGAGAGAGAGAGAGGGGGACTAAAAGAGGAGAGAGAGCAAGAGAGACTAAAAGAGGGAGAGAAAGAGAGAGGGGGAGAGTAAAAGAGGGAGAGGGACTAAAAGAGAGAGAGAGAGGGACTAAAAGAGGGAGAGAGAGAGGGGGAGTAAAAGAGGGAGAGGGACTAAAAGAGAGAGAGGGACTAAAAGAGAGAGAGAGAGAGAGAGAGAGATTGAGAGAGGGACTAAAAGAAGGAGAGAGAGAGGGACTAAAAGAGAGAGAGAGAGAGAGGGGGACTAAAAAAGAGAGAGAGAGAGAGAGAGAGAGACTAAAATAAAGAGAGAGAGAGGGGGGGACTAAAAGAGGAGAGAGAGAGCAAGAGAGACTAAAAGAGGGAGAGAAAGAGAGAGAGGGGGAGAGTAAAAGAGGAGAGGGACTAAAAGAGGGAGAGAGAGAGAGATTGAGAGAGGGACTAAAAGAGGGAGAGAGAGAGAGAGGGACTAAGAGAGAGAGAGAGAGAGAGAGAGAGAGAGAGGGACTAAAATAGGGAGAGGGACTAGAAGAGAGAGAGAGGGACTAAAAGAGGGAGAGAGAGAGAGAGGGGGACTAAAAGAGGGAGAGGGACTAAAAGAGAGAGGGGACTAAAAGAGGAGGGACAAAAAGAGAGAGAGAGAGAGACTAATAGAGGGAGAGAGAGAGAGAGAGAGAGACTAAAAGAGAGAGAGACAGAGAGAGGGGGGACTAAAATAGGGAGAGGGTCTAAAAGAGAGAGAGAGATCGGGACTAAAAGAGGAAGAGGGAGAGAGAGGGGGCCTAAAAGAGGGATAGAGAGAGTGACAGAGAGAGGGGGACTAAAAGAGGAGAGAGAGAGAGAGAGGGACTAAAAGAGAGAGAGAGAGAGAGAGAGATAGAAAGAAAGAGAGGGACTAAAAGAGGGAGAGAGAGAGAGGGACTAAAAGAGGGAGAGAGAGAGGGGGAGTAAAAGAGGGAGAGGGACTAAAAGAGGAGAGAGAGAGAGAGAGAGAGGGACTAAAATAGGGAGAGGGACTAAAAGAGAGAGAGAGGGACTAAAAGAGGGAGAGAGAGAGAGGGGACTAAAAGAGGGAGAGAGACTAAAAGAGAGGGGACTAAAAGAGGGAGAGGGAGACAGGGACTAAAAGAGGGAGAAAAAGAGAGACTAAAAGAGGGAGAGAGAGAGAGAGAGAGAGAGAGGGGGGCTAAAAGAAAGAGAGAGAGAGAGAGAGAGAGAGAGAGAGAGGGGGACTAAAAGAGGAGAGGGACAAAAAGAGGGGGGAGAGAGAGAGAGAGGGGGGATTAAAAGAGGGAGAGAGAGAGGGACTAAAAGGGAGAAAGAGAGAGACTAAAAGAGGAGAGCGAGAGGGGACTAAAAGAGGGATAGAGAGAGAGACAGAGAGAGAGGGGGACTAAAAGAGGGAGAGAGAGAGAGAGAGAGAGAGAGAGAGAGAGAGGGGGGGACTAAAATAGGAGAGAGAGAGAGAGAGACTAAGAGAGGGAGAGAGAGAGACTAAAAGAGGGAGAGAGAGAGAGACTAAAAGAGGGAGAGAGAGAGAGGGACTAAAAGAGGGATAGAGAGAGAGACAGAGAGAGAGAGAGAGAGAGAGAGAGGGGGACTAAAATAGGAGAGAGAGAGAGAGACTAAAAGAGGGAGAGAGAGACTAAAAGAGGGAGAGAGAGAGAGACTAAAAGAGGAGAGAGAGAGAGAGAGAGGGGGGCTGAAAGAGAGGGGGGACTAAAAGAGGGAGAGAGAGAGAGAGAGGGGGACTAAAAGAGGAGAGAGAGAGAGAGAGAGAGAGAGAGAGGGACTAAAAGAGGGAGAGAGAGAGACTAAAAGAGAGAGAGAGAGAGAGAGAGAGAGAGAGAGAGAGAGAGAGAGAGAGAGAGAGAGAGGGACTAAAATAGGGAGAGGGACTAAAATAGAGAGAGAGAGAGAGAGAGAGAGAGAGAGAGAGAGAGAGAGAGAGAGAGAGAGAGAGAGGGGGATTAAAAGAGGAGAGAGAGAGGGACTAAAAGAGGGAGAAAGAGAGAGACTAAAAGAGGGAGAGCGAGAGGGGACTAAAAGAGGGATAGAGAGAGAGACAGAGAGAGGGGGGGACTAAAAGAGGGATAGAGAGAGAGAGAGAGAGAGGGACTAAAAGAGAGAGAGAGAGAGAGATAGAAAGAGAGGGACTAAAAGAGGGAGAGAGAGAGAGGGACTAAAAGAGGGATAGAGAGAGAGACAGAGAGAGAGAGGGGGACTAAAAGAGGGAGAGAGAGAGAGAGAGAGAGAGAGAGAGAGAGGGACTAAAATAAAGAGAGAGAGAGAGAGAGGGGGGGACTAAAAGAGGGAGAGAGAGAGCAAGAGAGACTAAAAGAGGGAGAGAAAGAGAGAGGGGGAGAGTAAAAGCGGGAGAGGGACTAAAAAGAGAGAGAGAGAGGGACTAAAAGAGGGAGAGAGAGAGGGGGAGTAAAAGAGGGAGAGGGACTAAAAGAGAGAGAGGGACTAAAAGAGGGAGAGAGAGAGAGAGAGAGAGAGATTGAGAGAGGGACTAAAAGAAGGAGAGAGAGAGAGGGACTAAAAGAGAGAGAGAGAGAGAGGGGGACTAAAAGAGGGAGAGAGAGAGAGAGAGAGAGACTAAAATAAAGAGAGAGAGAGGGGGGGACTAAAAGAGGGAGAGAGAGAGCAAGAGAGACTAAAAGAGGGAGAGAAAGAGAGAGAGGGGGAGAGTAAAAGAGGGAGAGGGACTAAAAGAGGGAGAGAGAGAGAGATTGAGAGAGGGACTAAAAGAGGGAGAGAGAGAGAGAGGGACTAAGAGAGAGAGAGAGAGAGAGAGAGAGAGAGAGAGAGAGGGACTAAAATAGGGAGAGGGACTAGAAGAGAGAGAGAGGGACTAAAAGAGGGAGAGAGAGAGAGAGGGGGACTAAAAGAGGGAGAGGGACTAAAAGAGAGAGGGGACTAAAAGAGGGAGAGGGACAAAAAGAGAGAGAGAGAGAGAGGGGGGACTAAAAGAGGGAGAGAGAGAGATAGACAGGGACTAAAAGAGGGAGAAAGAGAGAGACTAAAAGAGGGAGAGAGAGAGGGGGACTAAAAGAGGGAGAGAGAGAGCAAGAGAGACTAAAAGAGGGAGAGAAGAAAGAGAGAGAGGGGGAGAGTAAAAGAGGGAGAGGGACTAAAAGAGGGAGAGAGAGAGAGAGGGACTAAAAGAGGGAGAGAGAGAGGGGGAGTAAAAGAGGGAGAGGGACTAAAAGAGGGAGAGAGAGAGAGAGAGAGAGAGAGGGAGAGAGAGAGGGGGACTAAAATAGGGAGAGGGACTAAAAGAGAGAGAGAGGGACTAAAAGAGGGAGAGAGAGAGAGGGGGACTAAAAGAGGGAGAGAGACTAAAAGAGAGGGGACTAAAAGAGGGAGAGGGACAAAAAGAGAGAGAGAGGGGGGGACTAAAAAGAGAGAGAGAGAGAGAGACAGGGACTAAAAGAGGGAGAAAGAGAGAGACTAAAAGAGGGAGAGAGAGAGAGAGAGAGAGAGAGAGAGAGGGGCTAAAAGAGAAAGAGAGAGAGAGAGAGAGGGGACTAAAAGAGGGAGAGGGACAAAAAGAGGGGGAGAGAGAGAGAGAGAGGGGGACTAAAATAGGGAGAGGGACTAAAAGAGAGAGAGAGGGACTAAAATAGAGAGAGAGAGAGAGAGAGAGACTAAAAGAGGGAGAGAGAGAGAGAGAGAGAGAGAGAGGGGGCAGGGCTAAAAGAGAAAGAGAGAGAGAGGGGGACTAAAAGAGGGAGAGGGACAAAAAGAGAGAGAGAGAGAGAGGGGGGATTAAAAGAGGGAGAGAGAGAGACTAAAAGAGGGAGAGCGAGAGGGGACTAAAAGAGGGATAGAGAGAGAGACAGAGAGGGGGGACTAAAAGAGGGATAGAGAGAGAGAGGGAGAGAGGGACTAAAAAGAGAGAGAGAGAGAGAGATAGAAAGAGAGGGACTAAAAGAGGGAGAGAGAGAGAGGGACTAAAAGAGGGATAGAGAGAGAGACAGAGAGAGAGAGAGGGACTAAAATAAAGAGAGAGAGAGAGAGGGGGGACTAAAAGAGGGAGAGAGAGAGCAGGAGAGACTAAAAGAGGGAGAGAAAGAGAGAGGGGGAGAGTAAAAGAGGGAGAGGGACTAAAAGACAGAGAGAGAGAGGGACTAAAAGAGGGAGAGAGAGAGAGGGGGAGTAAAAGAGGGAGAGGGACTAAAAGAGAGAGAGGGACTAAAAGAGGGAGAGAGAGAGAGAGAGATTGAGAGAGGGACTAAAAGAAGGAGAGAGAGAGAGGGACTAAAAGAGAGAGAGAGAGAGAGAGGGGGACTAAAAGAGGGAGAGAGAGAGAGAGACTAAAATAAAGAGAGAGAGAGAGAGAGGGGGGCTAAAAGAGGGAGAGAGAGAGCAAGAGAGACTAAAAGAGGGAGAGAAAGAGAGAGAGGGGGAGAGTAAAAGAGGGAGAGGGACTAAAAGAGAGAGAGAGAGGGACTAAAAGAGGGAGAGAGAGAGGGGGAGTAAAAGAGGGAGAGGGACTAAAAGAGGGAGAGAGAGAGAGAGAGATTGAGAGAGGGACTAAAAGAGGGAGAGAGAGAGAGAGAGAGAGTGAGAGAGAGAGGGACTAAAATAGGGAGAGGGAAAAGAGGGAGAGGGACAAAAAGAGAGAGAGAGAGAGAGAGGGGGACTAAAAGAGGGAGAGAGAGAGAGAGACAGGGACTAAAAGAGGGAGAAAGAGAGAGACTAAAAGAGGGAGAGAGAGAGGGGGGACTAAAAGAGGGAGAGGGACTAAAAGAGAGAGAGAGAGGGACTAAAAGAGGGAGAGTGAGAGAGAGAGAGGACTAAAAGAGAGAGAGAGAGAGAGAGAGACTAAAAGAGAGAGAGACAGAGAGAGACTATAAATAAATCAACTTTACAACATAAACCAATCATACAGATGGGCTCCAAACAGTGCAGAGAGATTCATTGAAACATTGAACTCAAATGAAATGATGAACTCTATACAGTTTTTCAGTAACTCACAGTACCAAAACAATAAAGATGGTGTCAATTCAGCTACCCAAAACATCAACTGCACATTCCAAAAAGCAGCATCGAAAGCAAATTTGAGAAAACCAAAGCAATGCAACATCAGAAGCAAAAATAAAAATGTTTCTGACAAATGGTTTGATAATGAATGAAAAACAATTAGAAAACACCTAAGACAAATGTCAAACAAAAAACATAAGCAGCAAAACAACCCAGAGCTACGATATGAATACTTTGAAACTCTGAAACAGTATAAACAAACACTGAAATGCAAGAAATTGAATTATACCAACAAGACACTTGATGAAATTGAAAACGCAATTGACCAAAATCAGTTCTGGGACATGTGGAACAATTTAAGCACAACAAAACCACAAGAATTAGCCATACAAGATGTAGGAATTTGGAAAACTTATTTTGATAATCTATACAAAAACATCCCACAAAAAGACTTACAACAGAACCAATTAGAAATTAAAGAAAAATTGAACATCCTTGAATCAGTCATTAAAAACAACCAAAATCCATTAGATTACCCAATAACCCAACAAGAACTAAATGAAAAGCTCAAATCTATTAAATCAAAAAGGCTTGTGGTGTAGACAACATCAGAAATGAAATGCTGAAAAACAGCACACCTGAGTTGCAAAATGCTGTGCTTAAATTGTTCAACATGGTTTTAACTTCTGGCTGCTTCCTGATGTCTGGAACCAGGGGCTCATCTCCCCTATCCACAAAAGTGGAGACAAATCAGACCCCAATAATTACAGGGAATTTGCGTCAACAGTAACTTGGGAAAGATTTTCTGTAGCATTTTGAATTCAAGAATTCAAACCTTTCTTCAAGAAAAAATGTAATAAGTAAATGTCAAATTGGCTTTCTTCCTAACCATCGCACTACTGACCATATATACACCTTACACACACTAATTAATAAACACGTCCACCAAAAAAAAAGAGGGCAAAATCTTTGCTTGCTTTATTGACTTTAAAAAAGCATTTGATTCGATTTGGCACGAAGGGCTATTCTACAAAATTCTACAAAGTGGGCTTGGTGGTAAGGTGTATGACTTAATAAAATGTATGTACACAGAAAACAAGTGTGCAATAAAAATAAAAAACCAAAGAACAGAATTTTTTTCACAATGTCGAGGTGTGAGACAAGGCTGCAATTTGAGTCCAAATCTTTTCAACATTTATATCAATGAATTAGCAGACATGTTGGACCAATCTCCAGCCCCAGGACTCACACTATTTGACACAGAGGTGAAATACCTGCTATATGCTGATGACTTGGTACTTCTATCACCAACCAAAGAAGGTCTTCAACAAAACATTAATATTCTGGAGCAATATTGCCATAATTGGGCCCTGGCAGTAAATTTCCAAAAAACTAAAATCATGATTTTCCCAAAAAAAACGAGATGTCAGAAACACAAATGTAAATTCACCCTGAACAACACCTTAATTGAACACACAAAACATTACACCTACCTTGGTCTGACCATATCTGCATCGGGAAACTTTAATATGGCAGTGAATGCACTCAAAGAAAAAGCCCACAGAGCAATGTATGCAATAAAAATGAAATTATTCCAAATCAACATCCCAATTAAAATTTGGACTAAAATATTTGACAGTGTAATCCTACCAATAGCACTTTATGGAAGTGAGGTTTGGGGGCCACTCAATAAACTGGATTTTAAAATGTGGGACAAACATCCAATTGAAGCCCTACATGCAGAATTCTGTCGGAAAATCCTACAAGTCCAGAGAAATACACCAACTAATGCATGTAGGGCAGAATTGGGCCGTTTTCCAGTAATAATGAAGATACAGAAAAGATCATTAAAAGTTTGGCTACATCTAAATTCAAG
Organism: Oncorhynchus nerka; assembly: GCF_034236695.1. NCBI lineage: Eukaryota > Metazoa > Chordata > Actinopteri > Salmoniformes > Salmonidae > Oncorhynchus > Oncorhynchus nerka. The sequence continues at coordinate 43,277,073 of NC_088413.1, forward strand.
TCCAAATTCGAGTCTGCAATTTAAAGCACTTCAAACCCAAGAGCTGAGCCCAGAAACGAGCCCTCTCAGTCAGCTGGTGTTGGACCTCACCACCAACCAAGCTGACACCAGCACTGCTTCAAAAGAAAGAATTCCAATAAGCAAAATCATGAACCAATCAAAGGAATCATATTTACAATACTGGAAAAACGAAACAAAATCCCAAAGCTGACTAAATTGCTATCTGACCCTAAACAGAGAATATGAATTGGCTGATTATCTCTACTCTGTCAGAGATACGAAGCAGAGACAGATCCTTACCAAGTACAGGCTGAGTGACCACCGATTGGCAATAGAAACCGGCAGACATAAAAAGACATGGCTACCCAAAGAGGAGCGTGTATGTGGTCACTGCATGACAGGGGAAGTAGAGACAGAGATGCACTTTCTCCTTTACTGTGATAAATATTCCTCTCAAAGAGATTCATTATTCACAGAAATGACTACATATATTCCAAATTTTTACAAATTGAACCCAGAGGAAAAACTAAGAATACTCATGGGCGAAGGAGCAATGGCTCCTCTTGCAGCCAAATATGTATTTTCCTGCCATAACCTGAGGGACACTGAATAATAACATCTGCATAGTAAACAGTAACTTACTTATTATTACTATTATTGTTATGACTATAATTATTAATGTTTATCATTCCAAATATGGGTGGTAATGGTAGTGATAACAGTTTAGTGATGGTAGTAGTAGTCGTAGTGATGATGATTGTAGTTGTAGTACTGATATAAAGAAGAAGATGACCGTTATTTAGTTATAAGTTCGTTATAAGTTTCATTTTCCATAATTTGATTTTATATTTATTACATTTCTACTATTGACTTTTACCATTTTATTGTTATTGTTTTTGTATTTAAATTGTATTATTATTTACTACCATTTTATATTATTATTTGCTATCATTTATAATTTTGTTACAATGTATATTGTATATATTGTTGCTTTGGCAATATTGACACAATGTTTTTCATGCCAATAAAGCAGCTTGAATTTGAATTTGAATTTGAGAGAGAGAGAGACTAAAAGAGGAAGAGAGAGAGAGAGAGAGAGAGGGGGGGGCTAAAAGATGGAGAGGGACTAAAAGAGAGAGAGAGAGACAGAGAGACTAAAAGAGGGAGAGAGAGAGAGAGAGGGGGACTAAAAGAGGGAGAGGGACTAAAAGAGAGAGAGAGAGAGAGAGAGAGAGAGAGAGGGGATTAAAAGAGGGAGAGGGACTAAAAGAGAGAGAGAGAGAGCGAGAGAGAGAGAGAGAGAGAGAGCGGGACTAAAAGAGCGAGAGAGAGGGCCTAAAAGAGAGAGAGAGAGGGCCTAAACGAGAGAGAGAGAGAGAGAGAGAGAGAGAGAGAGAGAAAGAGACATGGACTAAAAGAGGGGGAGAGAGTAGGAAGGAGGCAGCCACTACAGTGGAAAAGTGTGTGTCCTTCTCCAGCGTATGGACACAGAAGAGAGTGGCTAAGTGAGCTACTGTGCCCACCCACACACACAACCCCTGAGTCCAGCCTGCCAGCCAGGAATACATTACAGTACATTAAAGTACAGAGAACAATTTATGTACAACAGATGTTTGGACAAGATTAGAGCCACAGCTAGAAACCGGCGTGAAAAGTGACTTGTACGTGACAACTTCAACGCTGGCTATGGATTGACTCTGCACCTACTTGTTCACTCCCTCTCACAGATTTAAAAGGAGTGGATTGGTGTGGAAACATGTTGGAAACTCCCTCTAGCCCAAGCGTAGACCAATCCAATGCCTTTACTTCATAATCTCGCTCTCGGCTCAAAGATGCTCCAGAACTCCTACGATCTGTCATCAGCCAATCCTTTGCAGCCTATGCCATACTTTGGAAAGAAGTAGAAGGTGCTCAACCAATGTGAGTAGAGGTACAACCTAAAAATGTGAAGACATCATTGGACAGGAAAAGGTGCAACGCTCGCTCACCATTAACAAACCGTGGCCATCCTCCCAGAATGCACAGCGCCACGTCTGAAGTTCCAGAGTGACAGCACTCAGCTTGAAGGAGGAATGCCATGATAGGGATGACACACACACACACACACACACCATTGATCTCTGAAGGTAATAGTAGTCCTCTCAGCGCATTAAGCAAGCAGACGAATCTCCCTCAATAACAAACAGTTCATTCAAAACATAATGGACTGTCTCTCTTATATGAGCCATAAATGTTATAGTCAGCCCACCAACCCAACCGGCCCCTATACCCAGCCCTAAGGCTTACACCAACCCACCCTGCCCCTATACCCAGTCCTGAGGCACACCGTACCCAGCCAGACCAACCCACTCAGCCCTGAGTCATACCCAGACAGATAAAATAATACATTCCTGATAACAATAGAGGAATCAGCTGTTGCGCAGCAACTCACTACAATGTATACGAAACTCTTCAGTCTGGTTTTAGACCCCATCATAGCACGGAGACTGCACCCGTGAAGGCGGTAAAATTAGCTTTTAATGGCGTCAGACCAAGGCTCTGCATCTGTCCTCGTGCTCCTAGACTTAGTGCTGCTTTTGATACCATCGACCACCACATTATTTGGAGAGATTAGAAACCCAAATTGGTCTACACTGACAAATTCTCGCCTTGTTTCGATCTTATCGAACGGAAAGATATCAGTTTGTCTCTGTGGATGGTCATCTGACAAATTAACTGTAAATCTCGGTGTTCCTCAAGGTTCCGCTTTGGGTCCACTATTGTTTTCACTATATATATATTATCTCTTGATGATGTCATTCAGAAACATAATGTTAACTTCACTGCTATGCAGACGATACACAGCTATACATTTCGATAAACATGGTGAAGCCCCAAAATTGCCCTCCCTCGAAGCCTGTGTTTCAGATATAAGGAAGTGGATGGCAGCAATTTTTTAAAACGTTTAAACTCAGACAAAACAGAGATGCTAGTTCTAGGTCCCAATAAACAAAGAGATCTTCTGTTGGATCTGGCAATTAATCTTGATGGTTGTACAGTCGTCTCAAATAAAACAGTGAAGCACCTCGGCGTTACTCTGGACCCTGATCTCTCTTTTGACGAACATATCAAGACTGTTTCAAGGGACAGCTTTTTTCCGTCTACGTAACATTACCAAAATCTGAAACTTTCTGTCCAAAAATTATGCATAAAAATGAATCCATGCTTTTGTCACTTCAAGATTAGACTACTGCAATGCTCTACTTTCCGGTTACCCGATAAAGTACTAAATAAACTTCAGTTCGTGCTAAACACGGCTGCTAAAATCTTGACTAGAACCCCTAAATTGTATCATATTACTCCAGTGCTAAACTCTCTACACTGTCTTCCTGTCAAGGCAAGGGCTGATCTCAAGGTTTTACTGCTAACCTACAAAGCATTACATGGGCTTGCTCTTACCTATCGTTCTGATTTGGTCCTGCCGTACATACCTACACGTACCCTACGGTCACAAGACGCAGGCCTCCTTACTGTCCCTTGAATTTCTAAGCAAACAGCTGGAGGCAGGGCATTCTCCTATAGAGCTCCATTTTTATGGAATGGTCTGCCTATCCATGTGAGAGACGTAGACTCGGTCTCGACCTTTAAGTCTTTATTGAAGACTCATCTCTTCAGTAGGTCCTATGATTGAGTGTTGTCTGGCCCAGAGGTGTGAAGGTGAATGGAAAGGCACTGGAGCGACGAACTGCCCTTACTGTCTCTGCCTGGCTGGTTACCCTCTCTCCACTGGGATCCTCTGCCTCTAACCCTATTACGGGGGCTGAGTCACTGGCTTACTGATGCTCTTCCATGCCGTCCCAAGGAGGGGTGTGTCACTTGAGTGGGTTGAGTCACTGACGTGATCTTCCTGTCCGGGTTGGCGCCCCCCTCAGCTTTATGCAGTGGGGGAGATCTTCATGGGCCATACTTGGCCTGAGAATTGTATCAGGGTAGTACATTGAAGATATCCCTCTAGTGGTGTGGGGGCTGTGCTTTGGCAAAGTGGGTGGGGTTATATATTGCCTAGTTGGCCCTAGGCCCTGCCCAGGGGTATCGTCGGACGAGACCACAGTGTCTCCCGACCCCTCCTGTCTCAGCCTCCGTATTTATGCTGCAATAATTTGTGTCGGGGGGCTAGGGTCAGTGTCCTGCGTGAATTTAAATATGCTCCCTCTAATTCTCTCTCTCTTCTCTTGGAGGACCTGCGTTATAGGACCATGCCTCAGGACTACCTGGCCTGATGACTCCTTGCTGTCCCCAATCAATCTGGTCGTGCTGCTACTCCAGTTTCAATCTGTTCTGCCTGCGGCTATGGAACCCTGACCTGTACACTGGATTTGCTACCTGGTCCCGGGCCTGCTGTTTTCGACTCTCTCTCTCTCTACCGCACCTGCTGTCTCTCACTCTGAATGATCGGCTATGAAAAGCCAACTGACATTTACTCCTGAGTTGCCTGTTGCGCCCTCTACAACCACTGTGATTATTATTATTTGACCCTGCTGGTCATCTATGAACGTTTGAACATCTTGGCCATGTACTGTTATAATCTCCATCCGGCACAGACAGAAGAGGACTGGCCACCCGTCAGAGCCCGGTTACTCTCTAGGTTTCTGCCTTTCTAGGGAGTTTTTCCTTGCCATCGTGCTTCTACATCTGCAGTGCTAGCTTTTGGGGGTTTTAGGCTGGGTTTCTGTACATCACTTTGTGACATTAGCTGGTGTAAAAAAAGGCTTTATAAATAAATATGATTGATTGATTGAGGTGGCGTGTGTGTGTGCGTGTATCCGCTCTCTAAGTCACCATCTGATAGTGCTGTAAAGATAATTTGCGCTGCTGTGTATTGCAGTGAGAACTAAGGTGACGTTCAAGGTTGAAACACTGCCTGGGTTCCTCCTCCCTCTTCATTTAACAATATCTGAAAGGGATGACATTTACTCAGATAATGGGTTTCATAGTCCGTGACTCTGAGAATATTGAGATGGTTTGTAACAGCAACATTTCTGTTCTTTAAAAAACTGCAATATTTCTCTTTGAGAACTTTGTGATTGCTAGATGTATATTGTTTGTGTGTAAGTGGCGGCAGGGATTGGTTGAATGTAGCCATGTGGAACCCCATAGTGAAAAACATAGAAGTCAAAGTATAATTTTAGTTTTCATGTATTTTCAAGAGGACCACAACCAAAATACTTATCATGATTTTAAATGCATTGTATCCACGTGTGTTTTTCAATTGTCAAATAAATCAACAACAAAAAAACCTAGTCCAAAAGCAGAGTCTCAGTCCACACTGAGTGGAGGTGAAACGTGTCAGCTTAGCACAACTTCTATATCAAACCCCAGCTAACACGGCTGACCAGTGTTGTGGGTAAAATTATAATATCATGTTATAATACTGTTATTGCATCAAATGGTTGTTTTATGCAACAGAATAGAGGGTTCTTAGAACTATATTGTGTTTGCACAATATACAATATACTGAGAGTGGGTCTCTAGGGCTTAATGCTGACAGTCGATGTACGATTCCTCAGGTGATAAACCTAACAAGTCACATTCCATTCATGTGAGGGAGGTTTCTCTGGTCTGACTGGGAGGTACCAGGGAGAGATGGCTCGGTTATGGATAATTATGAGAGGAACCTTGTTTTGGGGGCCAGACCTTGGTCTCTACACAATGAGAACAGTCTTTATAGCAGATACTGTCTGCTGTGAATTATTAGTATCTTTCATACAAATCCTAACCTTCTGACCCATGCCATACATCTGTTGTTTGTCATGAACATTCAGGAGGATGTACTTTGTTATAAAATACTGTGGCTCAAATCTGCTCGTTGGGCTCTCAACGACTCATCTAGGGGTGGTTCGTCGACCAGCTTCATTATTGCGATAATTAATCAATGTTATTAATACGTTTTGAATAAAGTAATATCCTGATTGGTGATTGACCTTGTCTCTCCTCATTGTTGATTGAGAACAATGTATAGAATGGCTAATGAAGTAATACAGCTCAGAGGGGAGGAGAGAATAAATTATTTCATGAGCCCATACGTGTGTCTGGGGACCTGAAACATATGAAGAATATTACTACTCTAATATGTACATGTATAAGACATAAGAGACTTCAAAAGAACCGTAAAGGGACTTGCAAACTCAATGAAGCAATAGCTAGGCCTACTGTAGATATTTCAATAGGAATAGATTACTATACACACAGCCATAGGTGCCAAAGCTAGCTTCATGTTTAACAGTACAAATTAATGTAAGTGTAACAGTTGGATGTTCCTATAAAAGCAAAGTGCCTTATATAATCCCAGTGCTTATTGAATGAGGCTCCCGGCAGGCAGGCAGGCAGGCAGGAAGAGCAGAGCTGTATAATAAATGCAGAACAAATATGTGGATGAACTGCGGCATGATAATGAATCTGTTTCTTAGAGCACATCAAAGCCTTAACCAGTTAGGCTATTAGGGATTATGTTAGCTAACACACACACAGGGAAGGGGCACACACACAGGCATACACAGACGACCACATATGCACCACACATGCACACACACAAGCACACACATACCAGGGTTCCCATTAGGAACAAAATGTGGCACCGGACAACGTGACCGGGAAGATTTTAATTTACCAGCCATTTAAGACATTTACCAGAACCATATGCATTGGGTGTGTAACCCATTAGGGCATCCACCCACAGTGCTCAGAAAGATTTAAAAAAATATAATTTAGATTCTAGTAATTCAATTTAACAGAACATGCAACTCCTGTAATGAAGCAGCCAATAAAACATTACTTTCAAACATTTTCCAAAAGGCAAATCAGTGGAAAACACCATTCTAAACAGAGCACCTAACGCGAGCGGTTCCATATGTGACAGAGATTAAAATCTCAGTTAAAAACATAGAAAGAGGGGGAATTTAAAGATGCAACTCCTAGGATGGGTTGATAATAGGACTAGGATTGTGCCTTTGGCTTCTGGACAACGAAAGAAAGTTGATCTCAAAACCGACAGCAATTAAGTCGGTTTCAATGGCATAAAGTACGAGGAAGTCTTTATAAAAGAATTGCCTCAAATGTTTCTATGGTCGGATTTAGCCTAGGCTACTTTGAAGCAAAGTAAGACGCCTCAAAATATGAAGTAAAACGTTCAGGTTTCAACCAATGAAGTATGTTTTCAAAATGCATACTGCCTCCAGCTCACATTGCACAGTGGTGAATCACGCACTGACAGCATGCCTACCATTTTATATGCAATGCAATGGCAAATGGGAGGGCCGATTCAGTTACCAGTTGAGAAATTAAAATAGTAGCTCTTTTTAATCGTGGCCATCAAAACCATTTTTAACATGTGATTGCAATTAGAGTTCTTGCGCAATGAATGGGCTGATAAAAGCACATTCCACTCCAATAGTAATGAGCTGAGGAGCTGCGGCAGATATTTCTCTCAAACTAGGTTCTCTGCATGCTGTGCACGTGTGATAAATAAGATACATGACGACTAACGAAACTAACTAAATTGAATTGCTCTACATTTTGCAGATGAACCTATAGACCAATAAGCATGGCAGTCTAATGTATTTACATTGACTGCTATTTCCATCAATGAATAAAATTATTATTATTTAATTTTCCATGTATTTTCCATGTGATTGTTTTTTCTCGCGGTCAATTTGGCTGGCAACAATTTTATTTATTGGCTTTTCACATTTTTTTATAGACCAAAAGCCGGAAATTGCTGGCTAACAGAAACCATGACACAAACACAACTCCACTCGTGAATCAACAATCGGCACTTCTGATGTGCCCAATCTATCCAAAACACCATATTTCATATTTCGTTGTTTCACCATTTAATTTGAGGGATCATCAATCAAATCTTCCTGAATTAAGAATCATGAATAAAAAGCTGTTCAGTCAGCAGTGCTGCAGCTCTGCCCAGTGAGGTCTTTACTCTTTATCGCTGCTCCCTAATCACTCATAAAAGCTCATTTCCCGCCGTGGGGCCCAGCTTGACCAGGTTTCAGTATTGTCAGGCCAGACCTGGGGAAGCCATTAAAACCCTATTAAAAGAACATTTGCTCTCTAACACACACACAGCCAGACCTACACACACACACACACACACACACATGCATACTGTACACACACACACAAACAAGTGCGCATACACACACATAAACATGCACGGGTACGTACGTACGTACCCAAACCTTCTCTCTCTCACACAAATACACACACAAGACTGAAAGGGGTGTTATAAACAGCCAGGCTGTTAAACAGCAGAGATATCTATCACTGAGAGACTCATCAGGAGAGGAAAAGGTTTTTAATGACATGCTGTCCAGTCTGCAGGCCAACACACACACACACACACACACACACACACACACACACACACACACACACACACACACACACACACACACACACACACACACACACACACACAGCTTCAGCATGGAAACACTAGGTTTGTATAGCACACACAATTATTTAAAAATGTCTACCAAAACCACATATCGTGGTTGGACAACAGACATGGGATATTGATTTGAGGTTTGAATTTCTAATTACTGAAACAATGCTGTACACAGTCAGACTGAGGCAGGGTGGAGAAAAAAGGAGGCACAGTTAGGGGGGTTACAGGTATATATTTCAAATTACAAGTTTATAAAACATGTACCCGTAGGCTACCACTCAAAAGAAAAGAAAAAAATGTACGAAATACATTCAGAGCTTAAGTGATAATAAATTCAGTATAAACAAGAAAAGAAAAAAATTGCCAATCCCATTGCCCCAACCAGCCACTGATTTACTGAGAGATTCAAGGAGCTATTATCGTTGAGTAACATGCAAAGCATTGAATATTTACATCAGAGGGTGAATGGGCAAGACAAAATGTTTAAATGCCTTTCAACGGATCACGGTAAATGGTGCCAGACGCACCGGTTTGTGTCAACAACTGCAACGCTGTTGAGTTTTTCACGCTCAATAGTTTCCCGTTTGTATCAAGAATGGTCCACCACCAAAAGGATATCGACACAACTGTGGGAAGCATTGGAGTCAACATGGGCCAGCGTCCCTGTGAAATGCTTCAGAGGGCGGGGAGGGGGTGCAACTTCTTTTGGCTCTATAGTTCAAAAGTTCGGATTTGAAATCAAACAATGACTGTGAAGTTAAAGTGCCGACTTCAGGGTATTGCCATCTATATCGGTGGAACCATTTTGAAATTACAGCACATTTTTTACATAGTTCCCCCATTTTAAGGGAGCTAAAGTATTGGGACAAATTCATTTATATGTTTATTAAAGTAGTAAAAAGTTGAGTATTTGGTCCCATATTCCTAGCACACAATGATTACATCAAGCCTGTGACTTTACATATTTGTTGCATTTGCTGTTTGTTATGGTTGTGTTTGAGATTATTTTATGCCCAACAGAAATTATTGACAAATAATGCTGAAACCCCATTATGAATTGAATTCCAGTATAGCCAGTAATAGCCAGTAATTCAGCCGTGGCAATATAATCCTTTTAACAATAGATATTCTGCTGGTTAAAGCAACTGGAATCTTATTCCATCTACTGAGGTCGGATTGAATTGATTTGAGCGTTCTGTTAAAGTTTCTGGCAATGGTTTTACATAAGGAAGGAAATATATCTACTACCAAATATTTTTTTTAAATGGGAAATTATTGGGATTCCATAAGCACAGATGGAGAGGCAGTAGGGCTGATTCATTTTATAACTTGAGATGAAGCTGATTTTATCTTTGATCTTCGATGCGTTTCGGAGCAATTGAGATACATTGTCTAGATAGAGTAAAATATTGTCTGCGTATAAAGAGATTAAGTAATCAGTAGATTTGAGGGAAATTGGTGTTATGTGCTTAGATTGACGAATTGCCTGGGCCAGGGGTTCCATGGGCAATAAAAATAACAAAGGCGAAATTGGATCACCTTGTCTGTTGCGTCTAGTGATTCTGAACGGAGCAGAGCAGATATTGCCTGTTATAACTATGGCTGAGGATTGGCATTTAGCATTTGAATCCTATTAATGAAATTGGAGCCAATTCCCATATGTTCCTAGACACACCAGAGATATTACCATTCTAGTCTATCAAAAGCTTTTTCAGCATCAAGACATAATACAGCCCAAGGAGCTGTTGTTTTACGATGAAGCATTTAAGATATGTAATAGTGAACGGAGGTTATCCGAGGATAAACGTTTTTGAACAAACCAGCTTTGGTCCGTGTGAACCAATTTGGGTAAGTATGTCTCGAGACGGGGTATGTACAGTCACAATTCGCAAATATGGAGGGAGAGAGAAGAAGTGAGGGATGAGGAAAATTAGGAAGAGAGGAGGGAAAGGGTGAGCTTTTGGACAGACAGACATACAAACAGGACAAGAGAAAGATACTAGGAAAGAGAGAGAGAGAGAGAGAGAGAGAGAGACGGGAAAGATGAATGACGGAATCTAAATGAAATGTCACTCCCAGTAATGGAAAAGGGCTCAGCCAGAAAGCAGGTCACTTATATTGCAAAATATACACTTAAGCAGTTGTGCCTCTGGCGGCACGCGCTTGACAAAACTGTTAACATTAGCTTCCAAAATAAAAAGGAGGGTGGGAGAAAATGGTGGGGGGAAATAAAAATGCATTGCTTTGCTATGTGGCCCCTCCAACCTCTGCTATCATCACCAGCACAATCAGCCTGACTGCTCTTCACACACACACACACACACACACACACACACACACACACACACACACACACACACACACACACACACACACACACACACACACACACACACACACACACACGAAAACATACGCACACACGGACGCATGTACACATGCAACGCACAAACACACTTGGAGGATAGCATGCGGTAGTTGGTCTCCATCCTAGCGATGCTTGCTATTATCTTGCTGAGCAGGAGGTCGAACTGGCCCCGGTCCGGTCGAAAGTAGCATCGGAACTCCTCTCCAAACAGGCATAGTCCCATGACCAGCCAATGGTACTATCCACGGTGCTTTCCGGTCTGTAGCAGCTGAATACCCAACAAGGCGATGAGCAGGAGTGTCCTCAACTTCAGTTGAAAACTAGGCTCTATACTGCTGTGAGAAAGTATTTGCCCCCTTTCTAATTTTCTCTACTTTTGCATATTTTTTATACTGAATGTTATCAGACCTTCAACCAAAACCTAATATTCGATAAAATCCACATTTTAGGGGAAATTTTTAGCTAAGCCTACCCCTTTTCCTAAGCCCTTGACAAGTTCAATCAGGTGGTTTTGTCTGGGGATACAACAAAAATGTGTGCTGATGGGGATACCCGAGGACCAGAGTTGGGAAACACTGACGTGTGATAGCAGAGAGGAAGAGGTGAAGAGAGTGGGTTTACTCTCCAAAATCTGTCCACGAGTGTGCAAAGCTGTCATCAAGGCAAAGGGTGGCTTCTTTGAAGAATCTCAAATATAAAATATATTTTGATTGGTTAACACTTTTTTTGTTACTACATGATTCCGTAGAAAATAATAAAAATAAAGAAAAACCCTTGAATGAGTAGGTATGACCAAACTTTTGACTGCTACTGTACTGTACGTACGTATGTATGTATGTATGTACGTATGTATGTATGTACGTACGTACGTACGTATGTACGTATGTACGTATGTATGTATGTATGTATGTATGTATGTATGTATGTATGAGGTGACTTCTAGGCAGAGTTCCTCTGTCCAGTGTCTGTGTTCTTTTGCCCATCTTAATCTTTTATTTTTATTGGCCAGTCTGAGATATGGCTTTTTCTTTTTCAACTCTGCCTAGAAGGCCAGCATCCCGGAGTCGCCTCTTCACTGTTGACGTCAAGCCCTTGACAAGTTGAATCAGGTATTTTTGTCTGGGGAGACAACAAAAATGTGTGCTGTTGGGGGTACTAGAGGACCGGAGGCGAAGCGAGTGGGTTTACTCCCAAAATCTGTCCACGTTAAGCAGATCATTACCTATTAGGCAAGTGAGGAGTTTTTGTATGTTTTTATATCGGAGCTGTCCCTGTTGAAATTGGAGACGGCCTATGAATATGCGTGGTGCTACCTCATTAAATACAGGCGGTGGACACCCATACCCCTCATTGAATATTCTAAAAACGTATTCAAATAATAAAAGAATCATTGATAAAGTGATATAGGCTGCAGCTTGACAACCTGTCGTTCCGCTCTGTGGACAACGACTCCCATTGTTAGGGCGGAGAAACACGCATCTCGTCATTATATCTAGTATCTCTAGTGATGGTTTCCCCCAGAATAAATATAGTCCATAACAAAACTCAACCAACAAACTTTGCCTTGAAAATCACACTGCTTCCAGCACAGATCAATAGTGGAGAGGAAGGAGAGAAAAACACTGACACTTAAGATAACCATCTCGCTCTCTCATACCATCCCTCAGGGTGTATAGCATAAAGCAGTTTAATCGTTCCTAGATCTGGATTGTGTTTTCTTCTATTTTTTTCTGTCAGGGGAGCATTCTGTCAATCATTGAAATGTGCACTCTGCCTCCAGGCAATAGGTCTCTAGGGAGTTTGGCCATTGAACTGAGGGTCCCACTTAAATTAATTGTGTGTGTGTGTGTGTGTGTGTGTGTGTGTGTGTGTGTGTGTGTGTGTGTGTGTGTGTGTGTGTGTGTGTGTGTGTGTGTGTGTGTGTGTGAGTGAGTGAGTGAGTGAGTGAGTGAGTGAGTGAGTGAGTGAGTGAGTGAGTGAGTGAGTGAGTGAGTGATAGAGATAGAGAGAGAGAGAGAGAACAGGTTTTTCTACGGCCGCATTTAACCCAGGTAACTGTATTGTAAAATCGCCATCATCGTCATTGTCACCACTATCAGAATCATCTAGATCGCTATCGTCATCATAATCACCACCACCATCATCAGAATAATCTCGATCATCGTCGTCATCCTCATACTGAGGGACACAAAATGGGTGGATACCTTGTCCATTAGATCACATTTCCCCTACGTCATTGAGGGAACATAGGCTCAGCAAAACATGTATGTTGTAGTCAGTGGTAGAGGGAAGACCAATAGCCTGTTAATATTAGCCTTATACTAATCAACGAATAATGTCAAGGTCAGTTCTTTCTTTAGTCTACAGATCAGACTGAAAGGTGTTCCAAACAGACTTTGTGATTATATTGAAATGACCCCGATGTAAAGGTGCTGTGCATTCATCAATAAACAATGAAAGGAGAGTATGTGCGTACATCCCTATTGAATCAATCAATGATAAGGCAATAGTAAATTTTGGTGCAGAAATCACAAATACATAAATGCCTTTGACCAACAAACTTCTATGATTACAGTAATAAGATGGGATTGGTAGTGTATCTGCGATTCATTTGCCAGTACTTTTTCCTTCAACACAGTTATTATAATAAGCTGACTATTTATTATTGTTATTATTGATATTGATCCGCTGTTTAAATGTCCAATTTGTGGCTAACCAGAGCCCCAACATGTTATAGTGACTAGCTGGCTCATAATCTATTTTAGCAGCCTCGCTCAGAAAGAGCTTACAAAGCGGAGTTAACACAGTCGCATTGACCAAACCGGTCTCTCTCCACAGAAACATAACAATACCCTGACCTAAAGACCTGGGTTGTATTCATCGGTGCACGCCGTAAGAAAATGTTTTTTTTTATTGTAATGGTGCAAAAAGAACTTCAGACTATCCTTTATTTGTCTAGAATATTTTTTATATTAAGTGGCTTGAACTTGACAAACTGCGACAGACAAAGAGATCATGCGGTAACTCCGTGTCCATGATCCTCAAAGGTGCTTAAGATAGGAGGAAGATGGGATAGAGAATACACACACCTACCAGAGGTCGGGTCTCAATCAGATGCCTGAACCATTCCCCTCTCTGGATACCACAGCCTGCTGATGAGGACAAGACGGACAGAGCTACACATAAACACAGATCTGATAAACAACATCCCTCTGTCTGTCCCTCCCTCTCTCCTCTTCTCTCTCTCTCCTCCCTCCCTCTCTCCTCTTCTCTCTCCTCTTCTCTCTCTCTCATCCCTCTCTGTCTGTCCCTCCCTCTCTCCTCTTCTCTCTCTCTCCTCCCTCTCTCCTCTTCTCTCTCTCTCCTCCCTCTCTCCTCTTCTCTCTCTCTCATCCCTCTCTGTCTGTCCCTCCCCTCTCTCCTCTTCTCTCTCTCTCCTTTTCTCTCTCTCCTCCCTCTCTCCTCTTCTCTCTCTCTCATCCCTCTCTGTCTGTCCCTCCCTCTCTCCTCTTCTCTCTCTCTCCTCCCTCTCTCCTCTTCTCTCTCTCTCCTCCCTCTCTCCTCTTCTCTCTCTCATCCCTCTCTGTCTGTCCCTCCCTCTCTCCTCTTCTCTCTCTCTCCTCCCTCTCTCTCTCTCTCTCTCTCCTCCATCTCTCCTCTCTTCTCTCTCTCTCATCCCTCTCTGTCTGTCCCTCCCATCTCCTCTTCTCTCTCTCTCCTCCCTCTCTCCTCTTCTCTCTCTCCTCCATCTCTCCATTTCTCATCTCCTCTATCTCTCTGTTTCCCATCTCCTCCCTCTATCTCTCTGTTTCCCATCTCCTCCCTCTATCTCTCTGTTTCCCATCTCCTCCCTCAATCTCTCTCCTCCATCTCTTTTTCCATCTCATCACCTTCCTCTCTCTCTCTCCTCCATTGCGCTCTCTCTCTCGGACACTTACTTGTCGCTCTTCAACATCTCTCTCTGTATCTCCCTCTTTCTCTCTCTCCTCCATCACTCTTTTCCCTCCCGCTCTCTCTCTCTCCTTTACATCTCCCCCCCCAGAAAATCCTCTGTTTGGTACAAATCTGCGCTCCATGGCTCCAGCCCTGATAGCAGCATCCTATATCTGATATGGAAGGTCTGGCTGATACATTCATATGTAGCCTATATACCCCCTGCTTGTTCACATGGATTACTTCATTTATTTGATCTATAAATCATCTCGCCTCCCAAACAACCTAGCCTGAACAGATCCAGATGGCGTACAGATTAGAGTATCTGTGTATCTGAAGCGCTATGCTCAGACCAATAGTGAATCAACAGAGTGATTCCAGAATGGGGCACGGGGTCTTATGCCCAACGCATACATACAGACATATTGTCTATTACACTGATTCAGTATTGCATCAGGATGACAGAGAAAGATGAACAGAGGTGGCATAGAGAGAGAGAAAACTATGTGAAGAGCAACTGTAACCCAATGTCATGCCTCTAGCACACAGAGAACCTAGGGCTTCAATTTCACCAGACAAAAATCTAAATGAGCAGAGGGAAGAACAGAAGCGTGTGTGTGTGTGTGTGTGTGTGTGTAGACAGGAAACCGTGATCAAAGCACTAACCTCTCGCCACGGCAGCCGAGACTTGGGCCATCCATCAGTTGTAACGTTCTCTCTCTCTCTCACACACACACACACACACACACACACACACACACACACACACACACACACACACGGTGGGTCCCGTGGGATAGGATGAGAGGGACGGTTCTGTGGGTTGTGTGAGAGTACCACTTCATCTCTATCACAGGCTGCCGCTAGGAGTAACGTAGACCACATACAGTCACCACACCCTGGGAGAGGATCTGGGGGTCTGGGCTCTTATCATGGTGGAGCCATAGAAAAAGAACAGGCAGAAATGGGTGGAAAAATTAAATGGGTGGGACAGATGTATCATGTCTCACGGTCCAGCCTAATTTGGCGGCACAACAAAATTATACAGTGTCCATAAGAAACCAACAACAGCAGCAAGACAGAAATATGATGACACAGGAGAAAAAAAAAACTAAATTAGTCTGTTCCAGACAGGGGAAAACGACTGCGGATTTCACGATGAGGCCGACCGCGGTACTGCAGGAAATGTTTCCAGATGGGTGTCCTTAAAACTGAATACTTCAGAATCAAGTTATACGGATCATTTAGTTGCTAATGGCAGGCTGCAGTATCCCGGTCGGCCTTCAAGTTGACTTACTCCATGAGAGGGGACAGCACTGAGCTAGCCTGTAACATTATTTCCTAGAGTAGCTCAAACTGCGCATTCAATAATTCCAAAACTCCTCCATGTAGCAAGATGGCGACGCATTTAATTTAAAACTTCCTGATCATTAAATATGCCACTGAGCATTCTCATAAGAAACAATGGGGCGATGTCATCGATAGCTTCGCCCATATTTTTAATCCACTAGCTAGCCTTGCCATCATACAGATAACAAGAAAGCCAACACCATGAAACAGAAAATTTTCAGTGATCAGAATATTATTCCTCTCTTCCTTCTTTCCTACAGAGTGAAGCCACGTCCGAATCCACTGGTACAAGCGAAAGGCTGCGCTCTAATCCAAGATGCCTGCACACATGAAAGAACATGACTGCCTACTTTGAAGTCTCTTGATTCCAAAAACGGAGCGATTGGGGGGAAACCCGCCCGGCGACACAATGTATACTAACAGGGAAAGGAAGGGAGTGACTTGATTGGTGTGCCAGTCAGCCAGCCAACGCACCAGTGGGAGAAAAATCAGGCTAGCCAAGGCTCTCGCAAACGCATTGATTTGTCCCTATTACTGACGGCATTAATTGAGCTTTAGAAAGCAATCGGGTCGCAGGAATCCGGCTGGCTGGGTCTCAATCCGTAGGGAATGTATGATTGAGGAAAAATGAAGTGGGCCAGTTTTCTTCTGGACTTCTTAGGAGAGAAACTGATCCGCGGTGGATTGATTCTCAGCCTAGACTTAATTTATTAGTGCATATGCACTCACAACCAGCCACATACAGATCAATGGATGAGCGTTTTAATTTAGCAGCTGAGCGAGTAGACTTTAGACTGGCTAGGCATCTCAGATCTGTTTGTGCTGCACGGCCAACCACTATCGTCATGGCAAGAAAGCACAAACAGATCTGGGATCAAGGTACCTTTTTGTGACATATACCAACATTGGCAAGTCAGGACACTATTCATGTGGACAATGATAGCCTGGTGAAGCACAGATACCTTTTCAAAGTCGTATTGTATTCTCTTACCGCCGGAACATTTTGGAAACAGATGCCTTCATCATTGTTCACTTGTGTGGTCTCTCTTAGGTCATCAGTGCCAAATCAACTGCCATTATTAAATTGCTATGGAGCCCTATAGGAACGTCAGTACTCACTATGCAGTATGAGGCCTCTGGAGGGTCTGGTCTGTCTGGGTGGAACCGATACAACAGATGTGCACATTACATCAATTATGGTGTGGCCTGCCCTCTACCACTGTCTGACTGACGTTGCCAAGTTGGGAGAATATTGGCCAAAATGAAAATACTAAAATGGTTGACTCATGTTCTGGGGACGTAAGAAAGGAAGTCAATTGGTAGAACGACAAAAAAACACAAACGCTCTCAGACATGACATTACATAAATTATGGCGTGGTCTGCCCTCTGCCACTGTCTGACTGACACAAATACGCGCAGACACACATTCCCACATAAACGCTGTGAGAAAAGCTTCTGGTGGACTGGACTAAACAAAAAGCCATCTTTTGTTTTTCTCCCACAAAATAAACATGTTCTCAATTAAATGCTTTTCAATCTCCTTTACTTGGACCCACATCTGATCAGGCTGTAATGACGGTTGGCGAAAGGTCACCAACTCTACCTTTTCACCGGTGTGTCAGCGTCATGTTACCAGGTCGGGTTGCTAGGGCCACCAGAAAGGCTCACCTCTACCCTTTCCTGGCAGGAAACTGACACCTTGAACCCAATATCCTTCAGTACCTCAGGGTAGGGTAAGGATGTACCCTTCATTTAACCTCTAGCCTTTACCTCTCATCCCTAAACTATCTTCCTCCCCTCTCTCCTCTCCTTCCTTTTTTTCCCCCTCTCTCTTCTCTCTCTCAATAACAGGTAGGGTTCAGCTGTGTATATCACCGTGCCCTCTTACTGCTCTGAATATGTCAGGATTAGACTGTCATAGCAGGGGTTCGTTGTCTTAGTGAGCTCACACATGCCGACACACACTCTAACACACACACACAGCACGTTGACACACTCACTCTCACATCTCCCTATTTCACAAATATACACACACACACACACACACTCTCTCTCTCTCTGAACAGTAGTGAGTGTATTCTTGCCGTGTATCTTCTTCTACCAGCACAGTGCGGAGCGGAGCTCATGCATTTTTAACAACACACACATTATTACATTTCTGTCCTACATGCACTCTGCAGACAGGAAAGCCACACTGGAGCAACAGGAGAGAGACAGGAGAGAGGGAGACAGGAGGAGAGGAGGGGAGGGGCGAGGAGAGGAGAGGTAGATGATATAGGGTATTCTACAGACCCGTAATTCTACAGGATGATTGCTGATATTATACCAGTTAGAGAAACAGTTGCCCCATATAAACATGTGTAATTGAATTTGAGGTCAGAATAAACAACAACCAACCCAAGTTCAGCACTGTGCTTCACACACACACACACACACACACACACACACACACACACACACACACACACACCACTGGAGGCTGCTGAGGGGTGGACGTAATATTGGCTGGAATGGAGTAAATGGAGTGGCATCAACCATCTTTAATGTGTTTGATACCATTCCATTGACTCCATTCCAGCTATTATTGTGAGCCGTCCTCCCCTCAGCAGCCTCCACTGGCACGCTAGAGAACGACCAACAATCAGTGTCTTTATAGCACGAGCGCTATTCACTCATTGTTAGCTAACATGTCCTGAGGAACCTCTGAGTTGCATCGCTTGGTAGCTCACAACTCGTGCTGTATATCATTTAACACACTTGAAAATGCGACATGGCTATTTTGAAACTATTAATTGCTTCACTGTTCAGCAAAACAATGTCCAAGGTTACACTTTATTAAGTAAAAAGATGCCGGTTGCTTGCTAGCTAGTTAGCTACCAGAAGTTAGCTTAGAGCTGAAGCTAACTTTGCTAGCTAGCAAGCTTACAGCTGAAGCTAACATCGGTTCACTACCCTATTCATTTATTTGTAATAATATGCAAACCATTATGCAATATATGCTGAATTCAAAGCTGATTGTGACTTGTCTTTCCCTGCCGAGCTGCATGGCTGCATCATTCAAGGTGTGAATACGCCATGCAAGTGACGCGGCAAGTAGCACAGTGGTCTTCAGGGCAAAAATGTCATAAAAAGCATCTGGCAGAGGCAAATTCATCCACAAACACAAACATAATTGTATATACAGTATATCTTATATGACTGCGTTCATGAAGCCCATTCAACAGACCAGGGTATGAACACGGAAGTGTAACAGAAGGAGCATGTCACTTGCACACGGTATCAGGAGGGGCTGGCTGTTATCTTATTGAAGATACAATGCATGCTTTTATGAAAGAAAATAATAGGCTCCAAATGTTGCTGATCAGTAGGCTAATATAAGTCCCAAATGTAAGGGAAACAGATTGTTTGTCATCACACACTCACGACGCCAGGACAGCGGAGTCAATCACCACCTTCCGGAGACACCTGAAACCCCACCTCTTTAAGGAATACCTAGGATAGGATAAAGTAATCCTTCTCCCCCTCCCCCCCTTAAAAGACCTAGATGCACTATTGTAAAGTGGCTGTTCCACTGGATGTCATAAGGTGAAAGCACCAATTTGTAAGTCGCTCTGGATAAGAGCGTCTGCTAAATGACTTAAATGTAATGTAAATGTCATCTGTAGCCCCATAGACTCAATTGAAATCAGTTGAAACAACCTCAATAACTCAATGCATGGACACTCCTATTGAATATGCATTCAACTGTATTGTGAGGAGGCCTATGCCATCTTGATTTACAGAGTTTATCAAGAGTTACCACCATTCGGATAAAATCATTACCATTATGTTGTTTTGTAGTTAGATTGGTAAAAAACAACTACAAAATGCTGTATAAAATGCGGCATAAAATATCAGCCATCGGCCTTCTTGAACACCAGACAATCGGTACTGGCCCTAAAAAAACATATCGATAATTCTCTCAAACACACACAAACACACATACAGCAGCATGCCAATGATCCTGCCATCGCAATCCGGGATCCGAGTTACCATGATGGCAGCCATGTGCAGCTTGAGAGGAGTATCGACTATGCATAAGAGCAAGCATTCACTCGCTCTCACACACTGAGACACACACACTGAGACACACACACTGAGACACACACACACACACGTGGCTACATACACACCCACCCACCCACCCACGCACGCACAAACATATCAATACTTTTCAATAGAGCATGATCAGGCTTGGCAATGCCATTTCATGCAAATCTGACTATCTGGCATCTTTGAAGTCTTCCCATTGCCCTTCATAATATTTGATTGTGCACCTCTAGGCATGGAAACTATATTACCCATCATGCACTACCACTGCCCGGGCCCTGTGTGAACATAGAGATGATCAGAGAGATGTTCAAAGGGAATCAATACTTATTAGATGCTGATCTAAGGTCAGTTTTCCTCCCAATGAATAAAGTAAGGACTAGCAGAGAGTAAACTGATCCTAGATCTGTGCCTAGGACAGTGATCAAAAAGATGCTCGGGGGGAACCAATGCTCATTAGAGAGGCTAACTAGGCTCCAGCCATGCATGGCAGAGGTAGACAATGGCTATAGAGATGGAGCTAGCACTGCTGTCACACACACAAACACATATACACTGCTGTCTGATCGCTGACCAGTGTAATGAGGATCCATCAGAGTATTCCCTACTGCCACCTGGCCCTAGCACTGCTCCAGCACGACTAGCACAACACACACGCGCCATCACAACAGCCCTCATGCACACACACATTTAGGTATAACATGCACACACTTTTAGGTATAAAGTCAAGGTGGAAATATCTGCACATCTGCACACACACGCACACACACACGTGTGCTGTTTACGTGTGTGGATTAGAAGCCATACAGCCCAGAGGGGTTGAGCTGTAGAGAACTTTAAAAAGGCCATCAGATATGTAAGTGATCTAAGTAAACATCCTCGGGCCAAACTACTCATAATATACTCCTGTCTCATTAGCATACAAACGTTACCAGACCATCTCCTCATACTGCTAAACAGACCAACACATGCACCTGCGCACTCACACGCATGCCCACACACACAAAAACATACCAGAATCACACACAAGCTACCTAAAACGAAGCAACAGCTCCCAAGCCCCTACGGAATACAATTCCATTGTTTCTGAATAATGTGCCACTTCCATTTTGTATGGAGTCTGTCAAAAACACACCACCGTCAACATGACAACAGCAAAACAGCACTTGATGACAGGTGAATTGAATGAAGTGTGTGACCTAAGCAGTGGGTGGACTTCCTGATTCAATCAGTCTCGTTGTGTTACTTTTTTTCTTTGTGGATGTTCTCGGAGATTCGGCCAACATCAGATCAACTTTAAAGCGGCAATCTGCAGTTCCAACAATACAAAAAGCGGTCACATACATGTCTTCAGAAAGTGTTTACACCCCTTGACTTTTTGCACATTTGGTTGTGTTAAAAGATGGGATTAAAATTGATTTAATTATCTTCACAAAATATTCTGTAATGTCAAAGTGGAAGAAAAATTCAAACATTTGCACACAAAAAAAGGAAAAATAAAACACTAACATATCTTGATTACATTAGTATTCACACCCCTGAGTCAATACATGTTAAAATCACCTTTGGCAGTGATTACAGCTGTGAGTCTTTCTGGATACGTCTGTAAAAGCATTGCATACCCGGATTGTACACTATTTGCACATTATTCATTTATAAATTCTGTCAAGTAGGTTGTTGGTCTTATCTAGACAGCCATTTTCAAGTGTTGCCATAGATTTTCAAGCAGATTTAAGTCAAAACTGTAACTAGGCCACTCAGGAGCATTCAATGTCGTCTTGGTAAGCACCTCCAGTGTATATTTGGCCTTGTGTTTTAGGTCACTGTCCTGCTGAAAGGTGGATTTCACAGAACTTCTAGAATTTTGCCTGTGCTCAGCTCTATTCCGTTTCTTTTAATATAAAACAAAAACTCCCTAGTCCTTGCCGATACCAATAACATGACGCAACTGCCACCATGCTTGAAAATATGACGATGTGTTGTGTTGGATTTGGCCTCAAACATAACAGTTAGTTATCAGGACATAAAGTTCCATAATGCTTTGTTATCAGGACATAACGTTTCTTTCTTTGCCACAGAATGTATGTAACGCAACAAAATGTGGAGTGTGTCAAGGAATGTGAATACTTTCTGAAGGCACTGTAGCTATAGATACGTGGACTGACCATCCATTATATAAAAATGATAGTTTTCATCATTTTTAGAGGCTCTTGAGTGTTTGTTTACAATTACATTGTGTACAGTGGAGTAAAACAAGCTTATATTTTTGGTAATGCTGAGCGATCCGTGCTTTTTGAGGTAGGTTCAGTTTCTGTCCATTTTTTTTTTTAATCAAAATTTTCAATTTCATTTCTATACTTTTTTTGTGGACATTACATGCACTGTATGCATTATGTGGGTTGAATACTGTAGCGACACAGACTAAAACAATGAATACAAGTCCCATGATGGAAGTGACTGCCCATTAGGCCTACTACTAGGCCCAGAATTTATTCACATTACTTTACTTTAATAAAATATTTCAGTTGTTGTGTATATTACGTTTGTTTTATTTGATGACGTTCATTTCATTTCAAGTCATCATCTCATCTCTATAGAGCTACTGCCTATGCTGTCTGGCAAAATTACTATTTTAGTAGTTGTTCAAAGTAAATAAGGCATACATTTAGGAGTACTGACGTCCAACTGTCTATCAATCACTTAAAGTATGTATATTCGGTTAAAAATACCTTGCGAAGCAACTGCACTATGTAAATCGCGCATTTTTCTGGTCTCTTAGCAATCGTAAACGAAACACAGACCACACACGTAGTCGCACAATGGATTATGGTCATTGTAGTTAATTATCACGTTTTCTGCGCTAAACTATGTAGAACACTGGCCTGTTGGAAACTCCCTATTACATCGCACAGTTCGGCATGATCTGATTTACCTATAGAGAAACTGCAGCGCAATCGGCGCATTGAGCTCACAGAAAAAAAACGAAGTGCAGTTCAAATAATTGAACCGATCTCAGTCAACTAGTTGTTTCAAAAACGAAAAATAACATTTCGGTTAATCGCTCAGCACAATTTTTTGATTCTGATGGGATACAACTAAACTCATGAGGCATCTATAAGTTACATTCTACAAGAATCAATGGGTATATGTCAAATGTATATATACTGTATATATCATTCATTTAAAAATCTAAACATGGATGTGGCAATTGCAGATCACCCCTCTAAATTAGATTTCATTTTCTGTGCTTTAGGATATAAAGATCAGCAAAATGGTGCAGGAAAATCAACATGAGAGAATACACCCTGGGGGATTTTTTATTGATTCAGTTCATCAATGAAGAAATCAACAAATGTATAAAGTGAGGCCAAGAGATACAGGGTGGCACGCACACACACGCACACACACATACACACACACACAAATCTGAGGCCACCACCCCCCAGGGGGTGTGTTGTCTGCCTGTCGGTCGGCTGACAGAGAGACAGCTACTGAGGGATTATGGGAGCAAATGGAATTACCTACCGTCCAAATGCCAAGATAACCATTTCATTATCAGTGTCTCACACACACCAGCAGAGTGGCATCAAACAACCTCCAGAGGGACACACACACACACACACACACACTGCACCAGACGGGGGCAAAGGAACAGCTGACAAACGCTCTGTGGAAAAGATTCAAATATTTGAAGAATCAAAGAGTTAGCAAAGGAGGAAGGTGGGAAAGGAACATGTAATCCCCAAAACTATGTTTTGAGTGACAAGTTAAAGCTTCCTCTCCCTGAATCAAGGAAAGAATCAATCCCATGTAAAGTCCCTGAGAAATAAGTCCAGCTTAATATTAAAGGAGTCAATATGAGATGATTGACCTTTTCCCTTCCCCTGGGTCCAGTCTGTATGTCCAGCTCAAACATAGGCCAGTGGAATATTTGTCAAAGAGTGCTCTATGACACTGTAATACTCACACACCTGTTTTACTAAGACCTGAGAACCCCCCTAACACACACACACATACGCACACACACAAACATGCTGACACACACATACTAACCCTTTCACATCACTAACTCTTCTGTTTTTTTCTCCCTTTTAGTGTGTGTGTGAAACAGAGAGTGAGAGAGAGAAAGAGAGTCCCATTCTCAGTCCCAGCGCTGATCAGCATTTGATTATCAATGTCTCCTCAAGGTTAGCAAGAGTAGACACCTCCTTAATGCAATCAAACCTGATTAGATAATTAGCATACTATTTGCATAATTTTTCTGCAATTCATTATCCAGCTAGTGAGTTCATCTATGTCCCCTGAGATGATCTATCTCTCTCCTCCCCTCACCCCACAAACTACACACACACAAGACAAATTGGAGCCTTGGAAAGAGAGGAGCGTAAATGGCTGTCCCTGCAATTCTCTGTGTCCCCTCTAAACCCGCTTATGTTTTCGTGGCTGTTTGTCGGCATATGCCCGCTGCCAACATGAGGCATGGCAACCGAGCTAAGCCTCAGTGTGTGTGTGTGTGTGTGTGTGTGTGTGTGTGTGTGTGTGTGTGTGTGTGTGTGTGTGTGTGTGTGTGTGTGTGTGTGTGTGTGTGAGAGAAGTTCAGGGGTGTACCATTTGAAATCCAAACTGTTCTGGGGTCTCTCTACTACCCTCACTCTGTGTGTGTCTCTGTCTCTCACTCTCTCTCCAGCTGGTGTCTGCAATCTCTCACCCTCTCATGGCTGCATTACAGCATCAGTCAGTCAACCATAGAAAAGACAACTGTCTACCATTACTCAATGACACCACTGATATCCTTGAGTTACCACCGTTTTCACAGTGCAGAAATATTGCCTTTACATCACCTTAATAACTGTTACAAAGATGTCAATGATAGAGAATGAAACCGTAAATTATACATTGATTTGGTTAAGTAAGCGATAGCAAATGAGAACCTTTGCTACATCATGAATTAAAAGGCTAATTAAGGTGTGTCTAAGGCAAGGCACCATCATTTGGAAACCAATGAGCTATAATATCACCAGCCAGGTCACCCATGATACAAGTCACTATTCAACGTCCATCCATGTCTGAGGACATCGGGAGATGACGTGGAAACCGGCCACTAGGGGAAACAGAGAGCGCTGTTTCCTTCAAGTAGGTTTTGGTTTTACTGAAGGTTTAATGAACAGGGTTGGCGGATGGGTGTAAGCAACTGCCTCCGATTCCAAAGGTTGCGAGTTTGAATCCAGTGATAGAAAGTTTGATCCCAAACCTTAACCCTTACCTTAACCATTCAGAGTTAATGCCTAACCTTAAAAAATAGGAGTTAACTTTGAAATCTGACTTTTGAAACAACTTCTAAATTTGACGTTTGAGAAACATGGATGAACGTCTAATTTTGACATGAGACCGTGAGAGCTGGTAGAATATCACATGCACTCACTGGACCCCTTTTCTAAAAAACACTAAAAAGCATTAACATGGGCCACAACCTCTGCTGTTTGAGGCTTTACAGGATAAATATGATATTTTTGCTTTGTTTATAAGTTTATAAGCTTCATATGATATCAGAAGGAGATGGAGAGGTCTGGGCCAAAACAACAAAACTTCTGCTTTGACCAAATACAGACTATAAGTGCTAGCACAGTCTTTATCATACTATAAACTAAGGTATTGCTTCTATCTATTATTCATTGCAACATTGAGCGCCATTCCTTTTTGCATTGTTGGCCTAAGTGGCAATCGAACCCACGACCCTGTCAATGCTAATGCCATGCTCTTAATAACTGAGGCACACAGGAAAAGTCCCAGTGTACTTATGACATACAGTAGCTATAGCATGCCATCGAGAGGAGGGTAGAAGTGTAACCTCTACGTGAAACCAGCTGAATGTAAGCACTACCTGCCATCAGCAGTGTTAGAACAGCTAGCCCACAGTGACTTCTAGAGAATTACCACCATGAATTCCACCACATCAAAGCCTGCTAGTGTTGGGAAACACTGTCAGGAATGGGGAGAGGGAGAGAGAGCTGGAAAGTAGGAGAGAGGAGGGAAAGAGACCGAAAGGAGAATAAAGAAACAATGAGATAGAGAGAGCAAGACGGCTACACACTCTTCTATTACACCCCCCTCTCCATCTTCCTCTGTGAGTCCCTCTGTCTTCTTGTCTACGCAGCTGCGACTGGATGCAAATAAAGCCGTAATGGAGGTCCTGTCTGCTTAACAGGAGTCGACAGGGGGGCTGATGGGAAATAATGTCTGCCGTCTCCCGGAGGGATTAAACACAGGAAGCAGGAAGTGAGACAGACAGGAGGAGCAGGGAAGGAGAGAGGGAACAAGTTCAGCACTAGAGGAGGATATTGATACAACACAGGGGTTTGCAGTATAGCTCTCTGGGTTACATTTTGGGCTAGGAATGGGGAAAGAAGAGGATTGCTCTGTATTTCATTTAAGGTAAGGTAGGAACACACACACACAATATCCATGTAGTTCGGCCAATCCTTGTCCAACACCTAGAGGGCCTCTGTGTGTGCAGGCTTTGGTTCTGACCCAGCCCTAACACACCTGGCCTACTACCAAACTGACTTTACAGTCTGGTTTTCCTTACTAAAGACTGTGACTTTGCCTTTTAACTGATACTGTGACAGCTGGGCATTTCTCTGCTTTCATGCTAATTGTATCCCTTCTTAATGTCCAGGGAGCTCTGGGTTATTACAGTAAAGTCGGTCAGAACGGAGGAGGCAGCTAATGCTTCACTTTTCTCTACATCATCAGTCTCTCACTGTAAAGCAGTCATTGTGATAAGCAGAGTCAGCATCAGCGGTGGTTTGAAAACTACAAAACCTTTTTTTCAGGCTACACACATCTTACTGGTGTGTGCTCATATCATTTTTCCAAAAGGCCCATTGGTCAGAGTCAGCCAGCATGTGCCCCAATGGGCTTCTCTTTGTGTGTGTGTGTGTGTGTGTGTGTGTGTGTGTGTGTGTGTGTGTGTGTGTGTGTGTGTGTGTGTGTGTGTGTGTGTGTGTGTGTGTGTGTGTGTGTGTCTGTCAACACAGTACAAACCAGTGACAAACTTAAAAACGACCACATCTATCAAAGTTTCGCTCTCTCTCTCCTCATTCATCTTTCCCCCACTCCATCTCACACTCTCTCCCCCTCACCTACAGTATTTCTCTCTCTCTCCTCATTCATCTCACACTCTCTCCCCCTCACCTACAGTATTTATCTCTCTCTCTCCTCATTCATCTTTCCCCACTCCATCTCACTCTCTCCCCCTCAGCTACAGTATTTCTCTCTCTCTCTCCTCATTCATCTTTCCCCCACTCCATCTCACACTCTCTCCCCCTCACCTACAGTATTTCTCTCTCTCTCCTCATTCATCTCACTCTCTCCCCCTCACCTACAGTATTTCTCTCTCTCTCTCCTCATTCATCTTTCCCCACTCCATCTCACACTCTCTACCCCTCACCTACAGTATTTCTCTCTCTCTCCTCATTCATCTCACACTCTCTCTCCCCTCACCTACAGTATTTCTCTCTCTCTCTCCTCATTCATCTTTCCCCCACTCCATCTCACACTCTCTCCCCTCACCTACAGTATTTCTCATTCTCTCCTCATTCATCTCACACTCTCTCCCCCTCACCTACAGTATTTCTCTCTCTCTCTCCTCATTCATCTTTCCCCACTCCATCTCACACTCTCTCCCCTCACCTACAGTATTTCTCTCTCTCTCCTCATTCATCTTTCCCCCACTCCATCTCACTCTCTCCCCCTCACCTACAGTATTTCACCTCTCTCTCTCCTCATTCATCTTTCCCCCACTCCATCTCACACTCTCTCCCCTCACCTACAGTGTTTCTCTCTCTCTCCTCATTCATCTTTCCCCCACTCCATCTCACACTCTCTCCCCCTCACCTACAGTGTTTCTCTCTCTCTCCTCATTCATCTTTCCCCCACTCCATCTCACACTCTCTCCCCTCACCTACAGTGTTTCTCTCTCTCTCCTCATTCATCTTTCCCCCACTCCATCTCACACTCTCTCCCCCTCACCTACAGTGTTTCTCTCTCCGCTCCCGTTCCTCTCTATCTCACAAAAGGAGTGCATTTGAAAGATATTGCAGCGTCACATCATATCTTGTAATTGCATCATTCACCCAAGGACATGTCATCACGGAGACAGTTCAAATGTCAGTCCGACATTACATTGTACTTTAGATATGAAAAGCAGATTATCATGTCCTAATCCATGGACTCCACCGCAGACAATGGAGGGAGAGTGTGGAAAACATCACTCCTGAACATCCTTGCAAATCTCTCCCAGCCTATAGTCATCAAACTGAGAGACTTTCTCCCCAATCTCATTCCGTCGATAATCCAGTACTCAAAACATCTATAGCAGATCATTCCTGAATTCCATTTCCTCTTAGTACACTTACGATATATTCCTAACGACAGTGCCACACACTCCCTCCCTCACTCAGACTCAGTGAGCACTCTGTTTTCCTGCTTCAATTAAGGATAATTTAATTAATTTGCCTAATCCAAGCACCCTTGGTGAGCTGCCATTAGGCAGGAAACGCTAAACAGAGAGAGGTAAACACAATACAGCAACACACAGAGACACACGTCACACCAGGGGAGTGTCTTATGTTGCACTCACGCCCGCTTTTATCACACACATCAAGGAATTAGACAATAGCGTAAATACCCTCGTCTTTGCACACAGAGGAACACATTTGAAAGAGCACACGGTATTTGACATGACACTCACTCAATCGAGCCCAGGGTTTCTTAAAGCGAGGGTAAGAGAAAGACTGATCTGTACCTTTGCTTTTAGCTAGGGAGAGGCGAGGAGGAGAGAGGGCGTAGAAGACAGAAGGTGGTGTGTCCACAGCGGAAGAGGAGGAGAGAAAAACCAACAGTGAATAAGTTTGACACGGGAGAGTGCTTGATGAGTGGAGAACACAAATTAATATGTGTATATTAATATCTGCATGTCATTCATATCAATACACAGTAGCACATTGGCACTGTAGTATTGTCAGACTACACGACGCTTCAAACTCAGTCCTTCACACACAAACACACACACACACACACACACACACACACACACACACACACCAGGCAGTACCGTAAGCCTATGTTAGTCAGTGCATGCAAAAACACACATTTCTTAGATTGCAAAAATACTTAATCTACTGTTTTTTATGTACTACTGTAACACTGTTATTAACACCACGTATAGAGGAAAAAGTGCATTTGTCATCGGAAGAGAAAATCTTCAAAACATCACAACAAACATGCACACAGCACACAACCACACAGCACACAACCACACGGAAATGATGGCGATTAGAAAGAAGAGAGGCATACCTTGCTCCGCCATCATCATATGTGAAAATCCTTGAGGGAAGGAACGAATGACAGAAAGAAGGGGGAAAAAGAGAAAGAGAGAAAGAGAGAAAGAGAGAGCACTTCAGAACTTATATTCCAATACTTTGTCGGTACAGTATTGCGATGTCCCATATTTTCCCGTGAAAGAAAGCATGGCATCAGACTCACAGACAAACAAGCTTCCCACAGCTAAGGGAAAGCTTCCGTAGTAGGACTAGAGTAGTTGAACTAAAGAAGTAGCAGGGCTGACATCTTTGTAGGAACATTTTGGTTATGAAGACATGACTGACCCAAAAAACGTAAATACAGTTTCCATCCCAATTTTTTTTTGTGTGTTTTTATTTCTATCATGGATAACAAGTGTCCAATGAGCCTAAATTATTTTGCGTTATTTCTAAGATGATATGGTTTTCCTCAGAACACTTACCTGGAATATTATTGTTGACCTCTGGATTCACCGGGACAGAAAATTAGAAGCAAAATAACAAAAAGGAAAAGAGAGAGGGAACGAGTTCCAAAATTAGAAACACTCTTTTTGCATTTGCATGGAACCTATCATGCAAACCTAACACACCTGACACCATACACAGACACTACACTGTGCATGTACAGTGCCTTCGGAAATTATTCAGACCCCTTGACTTTTTCCACACTTCGTTACGTTACAGCCTTATTCTAAACAGGTGCATCCTGTTTCCATTGATCATCCTTGAGATGTTTCTACAACTTGATTGGAGTCCACCTGTGGTAAATTCAATTGATTGGACATGATTTGGAAAGGCACACACCTGTCTATATAAGGTCCCATAGTTGGCAATGCAAAAACCAAGCCATGAGTTCAAAGGAATTGTCTGTCGAGCTCCGAGACACGATTGGGGGAAAGGTACCAAAACATTTCTGCAGCATTAAAGTTTCCCAAGGACACAGTGGCCAACACCATTCTTCAATGGAAGAAGTTTGGAACCACAAAGACTCTTCCTTGAGCTGGCCGCCCGGCCAAACTGAGCAATCGGGGGAGAAGGGCCTTGGTCAGGGAGGTGACCATGAACCCAATGGTCAGTCTGACAGAGCTCCAGAGTTCCTCTGTGGAAATGGGAGAGCCTTCAAGAAGGACAACCATCTCTGCAGCACTCCACCAATTAGGCCTTTATGGTAGAGTGGCCAGATGGAAAGCACTCCTCAATAAAAGGCACATGACAGCCCGCTTGGAGTTTGCCATAAGGCACCTAAAGACTCTCAGACAATGAGAAACTAGATTCTCTGGTCTGTTGAAACCAAGATTGAACTCTTTGGTCTGAATGCCAAGCGTCACTTCTAGAGGAAACCTGGCACCATCCTTACGGTGAAGCATGGTAGTGGCAGCATCATGCTGTGGGGATGTTTTTCAGTGGCAGGGACTGGGAGTCTAGTCAGGATCGAGGCAAATATGAACGGAGCAACGTACAGAGGGATCCTTGACAAAAACCTGCTCCAGAGCACTCAGGAACCTCAGACTGGGGTGAAGGTTCACCTTCCAACAGGACAATGACCCTAAGCACACAGCTAAGACAACGCAGGAGTTTCCTTGAGTGGCCCAGCCAGAGCCCGGACTTGAACGCGATCGAACATCTGTGGAGAGACCTGAAAATAGCTGTGGAGAAACGCTCCCCATCCAACCTGACAGAGCTTGAGAGGATCTGCAGAGATGAATGGGAGAAACTCCCCAAATACTGATGTACCTAAGCTTGTAGCATCATACCCAAGAAGACGTGAGGCTGTTGTAGCTGCCAAAGGTAGCTGGCATTTTCTTAGATATTAGCAACATGTTCTATAATCCTGTTTTTGCTTTGTCATTATGGGTGCAGAGTGATGAAGAAAAAAACTATTTTATTCATTTTAGAATAAGGCTGTAACGTAACAAAATGTGGACAAGGTCAAGGGGTCTGAATACTTTCCGTAGGCACTGTATATAGTGAGAGTATAGCACAGTCAAATATATTACATTGAAGTGAATATATTGTTGTAAGAGAACATCATTGTCATCATCTCATCTGAACACCACTTGATCCCCAAAAACACATTCTGAAAAACATTGAGGAAGCATGATATCTTCATTCAGCTTCAGTCACACAAACAGGTAAACACACAAACACACACACACACACACACACAAACATAGCTGGGACATAAATCCAAGCTGGTAGAAGCCCCAGTTCCCTGTAAGCAGGTTGTGAATTTATGATGTAAGCGATTAGAGCAGTAGTAGAGGGGAGGCTGTGTCCATACTCTTTGTCCCAGCCCTTTGGTTCTCTCTCACTGCAAACACAAACGCACCAAACAGAGGGTTTCCTATTAGAAGACCTCTTCCTGAGGAAGGCTTAACGTTCAGAGAGTTTTTTTCTTTTAAACACGTCTGTCTGTGCATGTCATGGCGAACCTTTGACTTAAGCCAGGCATACGGACGCTACACGATGTTGGCCTCGATTTAGCTGTCCCGGACAGGTTTTTGAGATCAAAAACAAAACAAAACAAACAGAATCCCCAAGTCATAGCCTACACGAGGCGCACGGCCGTCATCGATGCTCGTTTAATATGAGCGGGTCAGTGATGCAATCTGAGGGCTACAAATCCTGTCTTGGAGCCATCCCAGACGTCCGGATATTTTCAAGCATGTTTGATTTTATTGACACACAATCTGCAATGCTTTTGTAGTGTGAGATGTGCGATGACAAGGTTGGAGAACGGTGATCAGCAATAGCCAATGAGAGCTCACCAGAGAAGCCAATGAGATGGTGACCCATCACCCAGAATGTGTGTAGGCTCTTGAGCAAGCGTCAAATCGACCTCTGAAGTTGACAAGAATGTTATTCCATTCAAAACGTATTGGCTACTCTGCATGGCAAGTGTGAATGTCTGACTGAAGAGTGTGAATATCTGACTGTGGCTGTTTTGAGCCGCAGACAGCTCGTTCTAACTACGTTAGCAATCTAACCGCATCATTTTGCGAGACAGCGTCATATTGAGAATCCTCACGCCCGACTGAAGAATATTGTAGTGTGTTGCACCACGGCCTGGGCATGACAAAAAATGACGGGAAAGACGTTTGTTTAATGATTCCAAAAGCCATCCAAATGTAGCACGCGTCGGTCAGAAAATTTCTTCAAATTTTAGCAAAATCGCCGTTTTTGCATTCTACAGTACCTTCGGAAAATACCTCTAATCTTTTGTGACAACTCCGGTGCGTCCTCACATTCAGTGTCGAACTGCATGTAACTGTGTTGATAGTCATAGATTTACAAGTTATTTTGCATGCAGAACAACCCCAGGCAATAATCTGTAGCCTAGTCAAACTGGCATTGTGTTCAGCTTCGCATGGTAACCAACTCGAGGTAGGCGGCCTGTTCCTGATCTTCCACATCAAATACTACAGTGGCTTTTATGATCTTACGCTTTATTAGTTAAGCGAAATCCTATGTAAATTGCTAGGTTATTGTTATCTATATGCTGCTGAACACAGTGTTTTACTGGAATAAAAGTAAGCTACAGGAGACAACTTTCATCTGGCTATATACATATTTTTTATGTTCAGTTTCACCATCAGCAATTGTTTTGATAGTTTTGCTTTAAACAATCAGTGTGTGAGGCCAGATGCTGGGAGACGAGAAGCAAGTATAGGGAGTGAGTATTTAATAAATAACCGGCATGAAACAAAACAAGGAGAGCGTCTGGACAGGGGAAACAAAACAGCATTAATGCTGACATGGGGATGAAACTGAGGAATAGACAGATATAGGGGAGGCAATCAATAACTGATGGAGTCCAGGTGAGTCCAATGAAGCGCTGATGCGCGTAACGATGGTGACAGGTGTGCGTAATGATGGGCCACCAGGCGCCCTCGAGCACCAGAGAGGTGGAGCGGGAGCAGGCGTGACACAGTGTACATGGTCAAGTTGATCATTTCATAACGAGGAAAGCAATCCCTTTTGCAAGGCGCACTGCATGGCCGAAGCGAGAGGAGATCAGTCCGTGAAAACTTCAGAACAGTCAAAACCATTCGATTTGGAAATGAGGGTGAAATCCAAAGTTGTGCTATATATATTAAATGGCTATGCAATAGCTCATTTGTAAACAATAAATGGTGATACATTACTACCTCAAACAATTAATCAGCAAAAATGACAAGTTAATTAGTGGGTGATGGTCATTTCAGATCCAAAGTGGGGGACAAAAGAAACCCTGTCTACATTGCCCCTCCCTAATCTGATAGTGGTAGTGGGGCAGTAGATGCCTAGTCTCCCTCATGGCTCAGCTCAGGCGCCTACATACTACAAACACTGTCCCTCATTTACACACACACACACACACACACACGCTCAGAGAGGCCCAGCTCATGAGCTCCATCAGCAGCAAATTTGAATTTAGAATTGAAAATCAGTGTTTAAGCAACAAAAATGAGTGCATCGAATCGTATCAAACCGAATCGCACCGAATCAATTCAAACTAAAACGCACATGGCCCTTGTTTTAAATGATTTTGACTGTTGTCATATTGTTTTAAAAAATCCCTACTCATGGGCCCAGAGAACCCTCACCCAGGTAGGGTTTTAAAGCTTGGGCATCGGGTTGGGCATGGGTTGGTACCCTGGCACTAAATCCAGACTCAAGCCAGGACCAATAAAACAGAACTGGGGTATGAGCAGAGACAACAGCAGCAGGAACATGGTTTCACTTTAGCATGTCGAGGGCAAAATAGAAACCAAGGGACTGTTCGTGTACTTCTGCCATCGCTGACATATCTTTTTCCATTGTCTCCTAATTGAAACCTTAAAAAATATAATACTTACAAAACTATTAAGATTAAATGGAAGCCTTGGTTCTTTCCCACCAATGTGCCCCAGTGTAAGTCTCCTGATTAGCCCGACCACAGGCAGTGATTAGGGAAGGAAATGAACACCAGTCTAATTGAGTTGGTCGCCATTAAAGGCTTTCAGTGGGCAGCAATCAGAGATCTATTAAACATTAATTTAAACGATTTCACTAGCCAGTTATTAGATATGTATTAGAGATGTAAAAGTTAAATTCAAGCGATTTTACCGGACAGTTATTAGATATGTATTAGGTATTAATTTAGTCACCGAGCAAATTCCATCTGCCTGAACATAAGACAAGCTGTTCAAACGGTGTGTGTGTGTGTGTGTGCGCGTGCATTTGTATTTGTGCGTGTGTGCATGTTCAATGTAATCTCCTTTAAATCTCCTCTTCAGATGGGGTCCTCTAGTATTGTCTCGTATCAATAGTGTTGAAGCCCACAATGTGACCTCCTGGCAGTGGCATTTAAATGGCTCAGTCCCAAGAGAGGACACGGGGGAATTGAGGAATTAGCCAGATTAGTAAGAAGAAGGGTATGTGGACGGTGTGATAATGTGGTCTGTGTGTGTGTGTCTCCCTCTTCATTTAGCTTTTCTTCATTTTTTAAAAATCTGACCTGCTTTTACGCTGACAGATTATTTACACTGTATTGCTTTGTTTTTTTTCCACCAGTGAACACACACACACACACACACACATCTGTCTAGTGAACAGGTCTAGTGATTACTACGAAAATATCTGTTTACTTTTCATTATTTATTGAACTATAACCTGGCAGTTGCTTTAACATAAGCCTCTACCTTTAAACAAATGCCTTGTGGGAAAGCCAAACATCTGAAAACAGATTGATGTTCTCACTACTGCAGCTCAGCAGGGCTTTAACAAACGTGTATTTATTTACTTATCACTCTTCAAATTAAGTAAATAGCCTCATCTCAACTGGAAAAGTCAATACCTGAGGTGAAGGGCTATTTTTTATACAGTAGGATTCTTAAAGGGAAGAGATAGAGCTATACTTTACTCTTTAGGCCTACAGTAAAAAACTTAAAGGGATGGCTGAGAGCCATCCTTCATACAGTATAGTATTTATTATTTCAGAAAGATGCAAAACTCTGCCACTATCTGATTATTGACTGAATTCAGTTCAAATTAGGAACAAACTAAGCAGTAAACAGCTGGCAAACACACACAAACACAAATACACCATCCCACACAACACCATCCAAATTAGATGACAGATTGAGTGTTGGTGTTGCCAAACTCTTATTATTATTATTATTACTAGGATGATAATCCCAGATTACTGTACTAGTGTAGGCTAGGTACTTCAGCAAACCATGTTACAAGCAGACAGACTACAGTACGGCCGTTGCAGAGCTGAACATACGCTGCGGCCATGGCAATGGTCATTTGAGCCATCTGCCCCGCCTGGGGAAGTGTCAGGTGTCTGTTGCCGTGCCTACGGCAGTCACCAGACTGTGTGTACAGTACATCACACACAGCAGGTCTGTCCACACGTTAGCTCCTTTTTTTTATTTGAGGAAAAAGGCCTACAGTGTACAAAACTTTGGTTTTAGCGACAAGTTTTACTAGCTTACCAGTTGTTTATTAACCATATAACATGTACTTATTATATTGTGAAAGCAGTGCATCTATGTAGGCCTACCGCAAAGCTGTTAAGCGTAAGAAAGTGGGTGAGTGTGTGTGTAGACTGTATTTATGTTTTGTCTGAGTGTAGATTCCATATTTTGACGATCCAGCGGCTGTATATTTTAAGCGGCAGTACATTGGCGTGCCGTCCACACAAATACAGCTCGACCCCAGTAAACAGCGTTATTTATTTTAGGATTGTCTGAACTCCTTGTTCACGGCCCAACACATTACAGGGCTGGTCGACACACACGCACACAAACACAGGTCCAACCCCTGACTCAGCCCCCTATCAGAGTGCATCTATAGCGTCTCTAGCTAGCGATAGCTCTATGGGCCTTTCTGATAGAGACGCAAAACTCATTTTTAAAACTGGGGTTTTTAACATTGTCGATTACATATAGGCCAGCCATTTTCTTTTCTTGCTCCCTTTGGTGAGGATGTGTTCACAGTGAGAGAGAACCAGTCGCCAGGGCTTGACACACACACGCTGTCACACACACGTTGTCACACACGCGGTCATGCTTCCTCACCCAGTCGACTGAACAGCTTCAATTCAACTGAAGCAGCTTAATGCTCATCCAAGACAAGATAGAGGAAAAAGAGGCCACTCCCTTTTAAAAACATGTCCTGACATAAAAACAATGTAATCTTTACATTCCAGATTCACTGCCGTTTTCTCTGTTGGTTAATGTTTGGGCTTGATGCCAAAGCAGATGCAAATTGCCTTTATGCTCTGTAAACCTAACCTACTAAAGTGGCAGGCGAAGAAACAGGAGAATACTAGAAACAGTAGTATCCTTCTATACTTTAGATTTTCTCACAGGAATGTAAAGGAAAGGGAAAAAGCTGGAGTTGTTCGTTGTTTTCTGATTACACCCCCCCAAAAAAAAAAAATCCTGAAGAGTTCCTATAGCTGCAATATCAGGATTGTTGTAAGAGGACAGATTCAATTCCAATTTAGTTTAAAACAGATCAAAATGTATATTTTATTTCAGCAGAAAGAAACAGCAAGTGAACTGACATTACCTCAGTATATTATAAGTGCATGACCACATTGCACACAGTATCTAACAATTGAAAGAAAGAAAACCCTCTACCCAAAACCCTCTGCAATAAAGCAGATAACATTCACTCTCCCTTTACAAATAAAAAAGGCCTTTCTTACGCTCCTTCTAAGAAATCGTAAGAATAAAAAAACCTAACCAAAAGCTTTTTTTTTTAATAAAAAATCAATTTGGGGTCTAACCAATACCAGCTGTGGAGGAAGAAGAGAGAGATGGAGGTTGTGATTGAATCAAAGCAGTTCCAGAATGCTCTGCAACACAAAAGGATGTGATTTTAACACCTGTCATCGCATGATTGGTAAAGAAAAGGGCTCAGGAGGCCCCCGTTCTCTCTATAGGCGTCCTTATCAGTCCCTGCAGGGAGGTCCCATTAACCTGCACCTTGGTGGCTAACCGTGTCGCTAACCACGCTTAGATTAGCACACACACAGGGACAACATACACTGAGTCTGAGAGAGACGACTTAGTAAACAACAAAGCAAAAATGCTTCAAATGAGGTCAGTGAAGCCTCTGGAATAACATGAAAATGATCTATGGATTAGGACTGGTGAAGGAAAGACAAAAGGGTGAAATTAAATGGGTAAAATCTGTGTGGCTAAAAGTGAACATAAGGCTATGCACAAACGTAGACATTCAGGAACAGTAAAGGAAATACAAAATGTATCAGATCTTACCTTCATTGCAGAAGCGGCCCTTGTATTCTGTTTTGGAGCAGTCGCACATGGGTTCCCCATCCACCACGGTGCAGCTCCCACTGTTCTCGCACGGGTTCTCGGTACAGCGCCCCTCCGACTCCAGACGAACCCTCAAGCTGCTGAGGAGAACCGGTTCCGTGTTCCCGTACTTCAGATCTGAGATTGTTCCTCTGAAGGGTGGGGCATCACGTGCCGTGGGTAGCGTGAGCGCTGACGTACGGATGTCCAGCGGCACGCCACCCAGGAACAGATCGCTAACAATTTTCATGTGCTGGCGGCTACCTCCGGTGGGCCGCACCTCGTCCGCCTTGACCTGGCCGTCCAGCCCCAGCACCGTCCGCAGGCCGTAGCGGCTCAGTGTGGCAAAGTGCCAGCTGCTGTCGTTGACCCGCTTGTCGGACACCACGGCAGTCTCGGCGCAGTCGATGCTGAAGCGCAGCTGCAACTTGCCCTCCACGACCATCAGCTGCAGGAAGTCGCAGTAGCCACTGTCGTCGAAGTAGAGCAGCAGTGCCGTGGACACGTCTGTCTTGAACTGGAAGCTGAGGTCGCTACGCGTACTGGCGTCCCAGCGGAGGTAGCGGGCCCACTGGCCGGGGGCCCCTGTGAACTCCAGGCTCAGACACACACCCAGGAAGGCCGAGAGCAGCAGCTGCAGCCTCGCAGACAAGCCCAGCACATCCATGGTCAACAAGGAGGAGGAAGAGGACGAATGAGTTTATATTCCTGAAAGCTTAGATAGCATTGGATTTGATTTAAAAGTCTTAGAGTAAGTATCCAATTCTAGAGGGAGTATCCACAGTTGTATCCAAAAGTGTACTCAGATATGTTTGACACTGCTGAGAGATTTAATACAAAATCAGCAGGGAGTTGGGTGGTAGTTGGGATAACAGTCGTAGGTAGGCTAAGTAACAGTCGTAGGCCATGCACATGAGTAAACTATCCAATCGCTGACAAGCTATGGACAGTAGGTAGAATTGCAGATGCCTTTCCTCCTAGTTAAAGAAAGGAGGAGGGAGAGAGAGGAAAAGGGGAGAAGAGTCTAAACTAGTTTCTCCTTCTGTTGCAAAGGAAAGTTTGACCATTGTAATCCTTTAAAGTCCAAAGAGATTGCTATGGGTAATCATGGCGTAAGGTCCGATTGGACTTGCTCTTCTGGTTGTCAGGGTGATCGGGACGTCCTTCTTCATGTTGCCTGCTTGAATTTGTAGTTCACAGGGGAGCCTCTGGATCTCCTCAGTTCCATCACTGTCAGAAACAGGAAGCATAGGATTTACACACAGCACACACAACATTGATATTCAGACCATCTGAAAAAAAACTGTGGTTTTCAGACACAGATTGATATTTTACAACAGGCCTTTTTTCCCCTCACTACTATTTCAGCAAGAAGACCCATCTTTATTGATTCCACATTTGTCCAAACTGCTAGTGATGGTCATTCCGAGTCTTTTTGGTGAGCAGGATCATGTAGCTATGTTCATGTAAAAAAAAAATGTTTATTTGACTCCCAAACGGTTCTTCATTCAAAATGTTTGAGAATCGACCAAAAAAACATGAAAAAAATTGCAAATCTCTAATGTAAAGCCTAGTGATTAGTGCTTTTTGAGTTCGGTTCGGGTTTGATTTATAAACAAGTATCACTGTTTTTTAGACATTAAATGCACTATGCATTACAGATGTCGAATTTTAACTTGAACACTTTTTTTGTAGCAGATAATTTTCCTGATGCATCAGGAAATTCAAATGAGCCTCGGGAATGGCTAAGATTAGCAGTTAATTTTCTCTTCATGTGGGGGGCAATCGAGTCATTGGGATTAGGGCTGCTATCTTCAAATAATATTCTCTCTCGCACGCTCTCTCTCAAATGATATATGCCTAGGTCCCATTACTGCAACATTCAAATGTACAGAAATATCTGAAATGCAGCCATACACATCAACAACCGTCATTTTATATATCTTAATAACACAAGATACTGGTCTCCACTAAGCTACGACATACAAAGGTTGAGTGTATCGTAAGGTTTACGAATGAACTGTCAAAATTGAGTTCAATCATGGCCCGGGGTGGGCTAGCGGTTAGGGTCGCTTCCTTCAGTGTGCACATAGGCCTATGGTGTCCGCGTGGGTTTGATGATTTCGTCCCAAGCCTTTTTGGCAAAAATAACACAGTCTCCAAAATGACTTGATGTAGTTACACATTTCAAATATGGACAGTCCAGGATTATTTAAACTCTTGATCTTGATAAGCTTAGAGGATGCATGGCTTCACCCAGGTGGGTGCTACAAGTTTGTTTCAGAGGAAGTTTACCAAGGAGTCTACAACAGAGGAGGGCAAGAGGTGACGTGACCTCGGCCCATCTGACCATTTGATCATTTACCCCCTGCTCAACCCTTCAGCCGGGCTCAGTCGGACGAGATGTGGACTGCACAGGTGAGGAAGGTACGCACGGAGAGCGGATCGGACACAACGGCGTGACCTGTTGGACTTGCACCTGCCTCTGTGTATGACCGTGGAAGATTTTCCACACAGAACTGTCAATAGGCTAACAAATGTTTTGTTTTGTTGTTTTAAGGGCATCTTTGAGATTATTACTATATTGAAAAGTGCTATAAAAATGTAATCTATTCATATTATTATTATATAACATTAATAATAAATGACCATACCAGACACTTTTGGAGAACATAAATAGTGAACAAATAAAATATTAACACAGCAACATTAGTTTCCATTCATACAAAGTGTCAGGTAAATTGCCACAGTAGATTTGCAATGGTAAATGAGGGAATTATTTATTTATATTGTACAGAATGCGTGTTAAATAGATCAATCGCACTATGTTGTTCCGATGACAATGCCAACCAGAGGGCGAACATATGGGGCGGCAGGTAGCTTGTGGTTAGAGCGATGGACTAGTAACCGAAAGGTTGCAAGATCGAATCCCTGAGCTGACAAGGTAAAAATCTGTCGTTCTGCCCCTGAACAAGGCAGTTAACCCACTGTTCCTAGGGCATCATTGAAAATAAGAATATGTTCTTAACTGACTTGACAGGTTAAATAAAGGTTTTAAAGAATCTTGAATGACTTTGGTTACAAGCAGGACTGAGGGAGAAGTGATTGGGCTCACTCTTGCCAAAATAAGCTCAATGGGCTTAATATGCGGCAACCTTCCTGCCTGTGGGTCGACTCCCATTGTTAGGGCGGAGACATGAGCATCTTGTCATTATATACAGATCTCTGACTAAGGAAGC
Source organism: Oncorhynchus nerka (assembly GCF_034236695.1). Classification (NCBI taxonomy): domain Eukaryota; kingdom Metazoa; phylum Chordata; class Actinopteri; order Salmoniformes; family Salmonidae; genus Oncorhynchus; species Oncorhynchus nerka. Next base: position 43,318,146 of record NC_088413.1, read on the forward strand.
ACAACATAATATTTTAGGGAGCAGTATAGGTGACCAGTAATGGTTCCAATGGAGATCAGCTGTGCAGGTGAATTCAGCACATTTAATGGTTTAACGAGACAACAATTGGCGGTAATCTAGTGCCATCATTGCAATAGGCCCCTTGTTATTTGATTATATTCCAATATTATTAACCTATCAATAATCACATAATAATAGGTGTGAAAACCAATAATCTACTGTTTGTGTTGCCCTGGCTAAATTGATGAGTTGATTTGATAAACAATCAACTTTCCTCCAGTCGATGATCGCCAACGTTTTATAGTTAGGCTATGTATAATTTGCAGAGGTGGGTAGAGTACTGAAAACCTGTATTTAAGTTAAAGTACTGTTACTTAGATTGTAATTTACTCAAGTTAAATTAGCCTCAAGTACATAAGTAAGAGTAACAAAGTATCCAGTAAGAAAACTACTCCAGTACTAGTTACACATTTAGTTTGTTTGTTTTTAAAAAATGTATGGCAAACTGTGACAGCAAACAAAAAGGACAACAACTTAGTGTAATTGATTTGACGTGAATTTAATATTAAAGCCTGCCAGCACTATCTTGCAGATGTCCCCCAGCACAGGTACTCACCAATGAAGACTGACGTCAAACAAGGTACGTGGGCTGTACAATTTCAACTACGTTCATTCAATGTTGACTTAATATCAATGTGAACAATGTCATAAAAAGGTATATGGTACTTGAGACATTGGAATTTTTTTACAATTTCAATAGCATTAATGAAAACATATTTCACAATATCATTTCAAGTGCATGTGATGTTGAATGCATATTATACTGAACAAATATAAAAACGCAACATACAACAATTTCAAAGATTTTACTGAGTTAAAGTTCATATAAGGAAATCAGTCAATTGAAATAAATGCATTACGCCCTAATCTATAGATTTCACGACTGGGAATACAGATATCCATCTGCTGATCACAAAGATACCTTAAAAAAAGGTAGGGGTGTGGATCAGAAAACCAGTCAGTATCTGGTGTGACCACTATTTGACTCATGCAGCGTGAGTTGATCAGGCTGTTGATTGTGGTCTGTGGCATGTTGTCCCACTCCTCTTAAATGGCTGTGCGAAGTTGCTGGATATTGGCAGGAACTGGAACACGCTGTTGTACACTTCAATCCAGAGCATTCCAAACATGCTCAACTGGTGACATGTCTGGTGAGTATGCATGCCATGGAAGAACTGGGACATTATTATTATTTTTTTTACCTTTATTTTACTAGGCAAGTCAGTTAAGAACAAATTCTTATTTTCAATGACGGCCTAGGAACAGTGGGTTAACTGCATGTTCAGGGGCAGGACAACAGATTTGTACCTTGTCAGCTCGGGGGTTTGAACTTGCAACCTTCCGGTTACTAGTCCAACGCTCTAACCACTAGGCTACCCTGCCGCTTCCAGGAATTGGGTACAGATCCTTGCGACATGGGGCCATACATTATCATGCTGAAACATGACAGCAGGTGAATGGCACGTCAATGAGCCTCAGGATCTCGTCATGGTATTTATGTGCTTTCAAATGCAATTGCGTTCGTTGATAAATCTAGATAGATAAATCTATGTAACTGAGGTGATTTAGTCAAATGTAACGGAGTAAAAAGTCAGTTACTTCCTTCAGAAATTACTTGAGTAAGAATACAAGTAAAATACTAGTTTCTCCGAAAACTCAAAGGGCAGTAGTAGACCAGATTCAAACCCATGCCTGGTTTTGCACATGTGTGCCGTTCTCAGCGCTTGTACTGGCTGGACCACAAAGGCCCTGATATAACCATGAATGTATGTCACCGATTGGTGACCTTGAACATATAATAAAACAATTGATGTAATAAATATGGATTTTCCTTAACAAAAATGACATCTAACCCCTACAAATAGGGTCCATTTAATCCCCATAAGAATTCACACGAGACGCGCTTTAACCTGCAAGTAGCTTACACAGGCTACTTGAACTAACCCCAGTGGACCTGAAGTCTAAGTTATTGTAGCCTACAAACACCGCTTCCATTTGCCCCCTGGCGACAATTCTAATTATTTCTTGCTCACCAAGCAAGGAGTTTTTGTACGGAGTTCAATAAGAGTGTCGATTTTGGTTAACAAAAAAATGGAATGGCTTATTTGATGGAATAGACGTTTTGTAATAGTTAGGTTGTTAGGAGTATACTTGATATAACTAGAACAAATGACATCCCGGCAACCTTTTGAAAAACGACTTAGTGCCTGGTCGTCACTAGTTGCCATAAAGTAATAAACCCGCCTATTTCTACAATTTATCTTCTTAAAATGGGATTTTAAACCTTATCTTAAAGTTAGTTTAGACTTTGTGGCTGTGGAAAGCGTTGTGCCTGTTGTTCACACGCGGATCTGCCCTCTCGTTGGGGCCACTAGAGTATCTGGTCAATATAATCAAAGATTATGGATTTACTGACAAGAGACATGTCTCTCCGTACAAACAAAGGGAGTCGTTGTGTCACGCCCTGGCCATAGAGAGGTTTTTATTCTCTATTTTGGTTAGGCTAGGGTGTGACTAGGGTGGGCATTCTATGTTCAGTTTCTATGTTTGGAATTTCTGTGTTTGGCCGGGTGTGGTTCTCAATCAGAGGCAGCTGTCTATCATTGTCTCTGATTGAGAACCATACTTAGGTAGCCTTTTCCCATCTGTGTGGTGTGGGTAGTTATTTTCTGTTTTGTGTGTTTTGCACCTGACGGAGCTGTTTCGGTTGTTCTTTTGTTGCTTGTTTAGTGTTCAGCTTTACCATTCAAATGACGAACACGTACCACGCTGTGCTTTGGTCCTCACCTTCTTCCACCAATGGCCGTTACACGTTGTCCACACAGCAGCATGGTGGGCTGTCTGGCTGCCACCTATCCTTTATTTGGATTGGTGGATGTATCTCATTATTGTAATCCTTTTTTGAATATTCAATGAGAGTTGTTGACATCAAGCAACTGTATTAAATGGAGGGACCAGTACGAAGAAAGTATGAAAATGTATGCACTCACTACTGTAAGTGGCTCTGGATAAGAGTGGCTGCTAAAGGACTAATGTTTAAAAAAATAATAATTCTATGCTATTAGCCTCATGCTATGAATATGCATGGCCAAGTGTTTTTTCTCAAAGATGCCAGGATGTCACATGTCCTACTTATATCAGTATACTCCTAACTTTAGCATTATGAAACTTCTATTTGATCCAATTAACCAAATAAACCATTCACTTTTTTTCACCATACAAAATCTCCTTTGGTGGGCGAAACAACCTGCTGAGCTGGGCCTCACTTCCTCTCTCTCTCTCTGATATAATGGATAATCTGTGGTTCTCTGTCTCCGGACAAGTAGGCACGCTAAACTATGTAGAATGTTGGCCTGTTGGAAACTACATCACACAGTTCGGACTTGATTTATGTGATTTCTCTCTATAGAAACTGCAGTCAGAAAATGCGCATTGAGCTCCCTGAAAAAAAAAATGGAATTCAAATACCTGAACCGACATCCGTCAATTAGGCTAGTTGTTTGAAACCCCAAAAATAACAGACATTTTGGTTAATCGCTAAGCAAACGTAGGCTACCATGCATTATGTCAGATTTTGAAGATTGTGATATGCGTGTTCAAATAAGATATATTTTTTTACAAACTGCAAACATTTTCGTGGACCAGAATGAAACGCTCTCCTCACTTTTGTTTCTGTAGTAAGGATTAATCACCTTCAGAGAATGACTGTTACTTCTATGCAGATAATCGTTGTTTGAAGCTAAAAAAAAAAGCAGTTAAGTAACACTATGCAATCAGGGAGCCAAATAAACAGCTCTTTTACCGATGCAATTCTCGTCGTTCACCAAAAAGAGACGTACGTACGTTTGCAAACGAGCCATCACTAAAAACTGCTACGGACATGTGAAGACATGCCAATTTGGAAACACAGACAAATACTGTACTATTGAACCATAACAAATAAAATAGCAGGATCTGTGTGCATAATTCATTGTATCTGATGTTAGAGATACAATTACCAGTCACCAAACCTAATTAAAAGTGGCAGTTTTTTTTCCCTCGGTAAAGGTCTAGGCCCTATCTGTCATCTGCTAGGAAAATTAGCACCATTATTCTGCTGGCAGCCCCCGACTATCAATCAGGCCAGCAGAGATGGCCCTTATCTGATGGCCAGGGGAATGAACGGGGCTTTCTGCTGACTGCACCATACAGATGGACAGAGAGAAACCACAAAACAAAGGAAGGAGAGACACTAGAATACTAGAGACCTAAATACGCAGGGCCAGAGACAAGAGAGACCCCAATGCCTAAACAGGTACAACGTCTAGAGAGACCATGTGACCATGTGTTGGACAATTCTCCTCCCCGGTGAACTTATTCTTTGCGTCAAGATTGTTGCTAACATGTTTCCTAACCTAACTATCCGATTGTTAGTCCCATCAAACATTGAGTTTTGTCATATTAAAACACAAGATTCAGGGTCTGGTTGATGTAATTTCTTTAGAAATGTTTGTGTTTCATTCTATCGCCAATCTGTTCTAGGCTAGCCTACTGAAAATGCATTTTTACGGGCCAGATTTCGGTATTTTGGGACTATATCAACAATTGACTAATTAAACAAATACCAAAACATAGGGTGGAGTTCTCCTTTAATGAGATGTAACAGTTTATGCCAGGTCCTTTTAGGATTCATTCATGAGAGCTGTCCTCGAGGTAACAAAATACACACTAAGTTGACCCACATTTCCATCTATCTTGAGACACAGATAAGGTTCTAGATAACCATAGGCTTGCACTACTCCAAAATGCAGAGATAGAGAGACCAAAAAGACAGAGAAATTGAGATCGATGGACAGAGAGAGCAAGCGAGTGAGAGAACCACCCTGTTCAACACTGTCTCCACTGCTCCCCAACCCAAATAGAAGCCAGGGTGTACAGTTCGCCAGCGCTACTCTCAGACACACAGTCAAATCCCTGCCGACATATCAGCTTGATGTGTGTCATCGCTGGGATATGCTGCTCTGTGACACTGTAGTGATGTAATGACAAGCCAGCGTCTGGCCATCAGCAGCCTGCCCCACGACCAGAGATATCTACAGTAGCCTACACTCACCAGGAACACACACATATAAAGTTTGGCTTCTACCCAGTATGGTTTAGTATACCTATCCAGGCCAGTTAAACACAGCTATAGTTCTCCCCCATGTTGAGAGGGACTTCAAGTATTACGATAACAATAAGCAGGGTTAAGTTCCACCGCCCCATACAGAGGGTAACCGAATAGGCATCTAACCTAATAGGCACCATGTGTCCCTGCCAACAGTCTCAGCCCTCGGCTCGGTACCACAGGACAAAGGCCCCAGCAGTCAGCATGGGCCCACTGGACCGGAACACACTGGGCGAGGTGTGTGTGTGTGTGTGTGTGTGTGTGTGTGTGTGTGTGTGTGTGTTCTTTTGTTGCAGGTGGATGGGCAGGGGTTAAAAGGCTAAACTGCATGGACCATTGTTCCCATTGATAGGAGTCCGCCGCTCCTCACAGGGAAGACACACACAGGGACAAAAGCAGCCGGGGTTTGGCCTCCCATTAGAAAACAATAAGCGGAGGGATGGAAGGCAGGGGAGGGAATCTGAGAGAGCCATGTTAATAAGAACAGTCTCTTCATTGGCCCTGACTGTCAAACAGACACACCTCACTGATGTGTCTAGTACCACTGCAGGTGCATTGAGTACACACACTGCCGTGGCTTCACACACACTCTGGATGCTGGAACAAAATGTCCTCTGTGGCAGTCAGCTGATATAACGGAAGAGGAGGATGCGTTCTCTCTCTCTCTCACACACATTTTACTGTGAGATTCTCCAATTTCCCAGTCCTCCACCAAACATCTCGTCCTCCACGCAGACTTTACACACACACACCCTATAAACAGTGAGTCACCTATATCCCTGCTGCCAACCTACACACACAAATATACACACACCTTCGCTCCTCTGCAGTACACACACTTTCTCTCTCTCTCTTTGATATGGAGGGGGTACACAGTCCTGGAACGGTGTGTGGATGACATCACCACCAATACGGCAAGCCAGAACTAAACCAGTCATGTGTGTGGGATGGGGGTATGAGAGAGCAAGAGAGAGACTAATAGAGGGGAGGATGTATTTTCTGGTGAACAGACACAGTCTAAATCATTATTGTCTAATGACTAATCTAAGAGCATTGGGGGAAAGCAAGGCTTGCCCTAAATTGTTCTCACCTATCCAATTTAGTTTCAGTGATGAGCAAAGGAAGGGATGGGGAGAAAGAAAGGAGAGGGAGGATTTGTCTATTTGTACAGACTGGCTGGCACAGACTAAAAAACACACTTTACTCAATTGTGTCCGACATCAGCAATTACAATGAATAAGACCAGATACAGACCAAATAATACACATACTATGTTTTGTTACATCATTATTATTAAGAAAGAATGGGATGAGAAAGTAGCGACGGAAAGAAGGGAAGGGGGAGAGAGGTAGGAAGGAAATGTTATTTGTAACAGTATTTACAGACAGGTACAGACAAACAGGCACAGCCTAAATAATCATTCATGCTTACAGCATTGAGTGGGTGGAGGCAAAGTTCCCCACCATGTTGCTTACACCTATCCAATTTCGTCACACTTGTGATCTAACAAAATGGAGGGGTTGGCTCCATTTGTTAATATATCCCACCAGCTACAGACAGACAGGCAGAGACATAGGTGCAGACTGGTGCACAGCCTGGGTAGAAGAAGGGAAAAATGTACAGATTGGTCCATTTTAGAATATGATCAAATGGGCATGATTTCACCGGTTTCACCATAAAAAAGTATAGGGAGAAAAATACCCCCCCCCCTCCCCTAAGTATTCTAGTATTTCAGTGGGCACAAGTGGCCACAGCCAAACGGGCAGAGCCATGAGTCCAGCCAGGTGCCCAGCATGGGTAGAGAGAGTGGGCATTCAGCTCTCTGCAGGAAGAGAGACAGAGACACACCTCCTCTGGGTGACGGGGGACGGAAGGGAGGGGAGAGCCGTTCTGCTGCAGCACCTCTCTCCTGCATTACATCACCCCCACACTGCTACACACACACACACACACAGCTACATTCACACCCACCCACCCACCCACGCACACACAAACACTGGTAGCAATATACTGCTGCCACACACACACACACACACTGCAACGATGCTACCAACACTAAGCAATCAACCGAGGTCTGCATCCAAGAAAAACCCTGTTTGATTTATCTATCGTTCTAAACGATTAATAACACCCCGTCTCCTGCATTACATCACTCTACTGCAACACTTGCTCAGCCAAACACACACACACACAGTTAATGCATATGCTGGGCCAGTCCTCACACCACAGAGAAAATCCCTGTTTAAATTCATCTAGTTGATCTTTATCTTAATTTATCTAATTCAAATCATCCTTAACCTGCATTACATCACTCTACAGCAACACACACACACAAACACACACACACACAACCAATACTAACCCATGTCTACATGCATGTATAGACATACTATGAATAATAATGCTGGTGATATTCTTAATCATTTCACTACTCTACTTCTACCATACATCATTCTGTAGCAACATCTGCATAGTAGGGGAAGACTCAGCATGCACCCCAGAGAACATATAGTAAAAAAATCTATTTTATATTTGTTATAAATGGTGCAATAGAAATTGTGTTTTTATTATAATTGTTAGTATGTTGCTTTACATTTACTATATAATCTCTTGCACCCTCAATTTTGTTTCGGTCATTTGACACCTATGTGTAATTCGTCCTGTGTGTGTGTGTGTGTGTGTGTGTGTGTGTGGTTTTACGCACGCACACGCACACCAACAAGTATATGCACGCGAGCGCGCGCGCACACACACGCACACAACAAATAGGCCTATACAAAATGAATTAGATGAAATTGCAGGGCCTTTCTCAGAAGCAAGAAATTACTGTGAGCTGTTGAACGTCGTTTTATTTAGGAAGACATGACGCAATTTCTACAACCGGAGATTATTTTTCCGCCCTCCGCATCTTTAAGCACGCCCGTTAAATATTATATTATTTGAACTACATTACATTTCGTGTGAAATAGGCCTACGCATTCAGACAAACATAATAGGACATTTTTCATCTGCGTCAAAAATATGTTATAATCATCATACAATTTTTAAAAACCGTTGAAACACTGTTTTGTATTTATTTATATGGAAAAGGGAGCATCCTCAATGATATTGTGAGTAGTAGCCTATTATGTGAGTAATATTGTGCCCCCTCTCCCGCCCATACGGATTAACGTTACCTTGAGAGCCCTTGGCCGTTTTCGGTTGATTTGTCAGAGCAGTTAATCGCCTGCCAACCAGCGCCCAGAAAGCAGGACAGCCAAATTAAACCACGCACCAACCACCGCCCGGCACCCCGCAGACAGTACAGCCAAATCACACAACCGCACAATAACCACCGGAGTAGGGCAGGGAATGCGCATAGCACGACCGCATAGCCTACACCACTTAAATATTGAATTCATCTTTCTTGTGTCTTTCTGTGTTGGCCTAAATGGGAGAAATGTCGATTAGCCTAGGCCTACTTTCATGAAATTATTTAATAATACAAATATGTATTTTTATAGCGGTTATCATATTTTATTTAACGGGCATTTAGGCCTAATAGTTGGGTGTAATAATATCCGTGGAAAACATTCACGTAAAACAAAAAAGTGTATATTTTGTGGGGGGGGCGGCATTTTATCTAGATAAAATATTGTTTACTTATTAAATGGTGAATCATGTTTTTTTAATGTACAAATAAAATAAAAACATTGATAGAATCTCTATTTCAACTATAATTTTATAGTAGTGCATTGGACTGCTGCTACCTTTTAGGCCTTGCTTGCTGTGTGAGAAAAGAGACGCATTTCACAGGGGTCACGCCCATTTCTGAGGCATTTCTGCCCGTTGAAAAAGCCTGATAAGGAGTTTTCCCTGCATTCTGATGTATTCACTAAGCCTATTACATTGTAAATCCCAAACATCGAACGTGTGCCACAATGATAAATTAACTTCAAACGTCACCAATTCTGCTGGCAAATTGCAGTAGATTTTATTACTATTTCATTATTTCATCACGACTGGCGAAGGTGCTGATCAGACCTTTATTGGAGAAAAATCATGAGGTCAAAACGTGACAATTTTAACCATTTTGTGATCTCTTACATGATTTTCCTACAGTAATTTATCTATTCCTGATTTAAGACAAAAATATGAAACTATAAATGGTGTTCAAATGCATGATTTAAAACAAAGATGCAGGGAGTTAATAGTGGCGTTATATTTCTACTGCAAAATTGTTGTCTCTTTTTGTGAGCTGTTAGATATTGATCATCTCAAATCCAACATGCATTCTTCTAAAATGTGAGAGATGGCTGCATTACATGGTTCATTTCAAAGAAGAAAAATCCACCAGCGTGTTCATACATGTCAGATTTCATGGAGATCACCAGCACCCTAAAAACACCCCCCCTCGACTTTCTGCAGAGCTCACGAGCTCATTTGATTCCGTAGGGAACGAATTCTACCCGCCGTCTAAAAAAACATCACGTTTCCTGCGTTATTTTTACAATCCAAATACAGACTCATCTGGTGATAAATATTTGACTCTAACGTGTTATATTATTGTTTCCGGTTGTATGGTATGTTTTATCTGCTACAAATGAACAACCCATGACTGTGGAAAAAAAATGTCCATACGAAGACAACAATGCTTTCTTCTCCACGATATTCTAAATGGAGATGGGTCTATTTCGTTAAAATGAGCATACACGAATTCATCTGTAAAATAATATAATTTTGGAGGGGAAGGGGGGGGGGCAAATGTCTGGTCTCCATCATGGTGTCTGCAGTGTAGGGGCAATCAATGGAACATAGAAGGTCATGTCCCCATATCAAATTCAAAGCAGCATTCCCATGTCTGAATTGTCTTTTATCTCACAGTATCAAAACAGACAACATTGTCTGTCTTATTTTAGACATAACCCATCGGTTGTTTTCCCTGACTATGCAGAACCGGAATTTGAAATGAATTTGTTTACTCTGAACAGTCATTGACATTTAAAAATAGCCCCATGCACGCTGGCGGTCGTAAGACACTGGACACCCCTGTATCCATTATTCAAAGCTACTTTTCAGGCGAGAACTAAATGCGTGGTTTGGAAGAGTCGTAGCCTAAGCAAGCATTTATTTAGCGTAATTTTTGCTTGTTATGATGCCTATAATGCTCTGTGTTTTATAAAAGATTAATAATTCCGATTATAAATATTGCCTGTGGCCACGAGCTGAGCGATGTGACCGTAATTCTGTCATTCCCGCGGGGCTTGTCCATGCCTGTCACCCTGGCCTCGTTGGCCGGGGAATGGGCAGAATCACCCGAGCCGTCATGGCCGGAATGCCCCATTTGTAGGCCTACCCGTAAACCACCCTGCAGCAAAAGCGACCTTATTCGTCGATATCATTATGTTTCCAGTCAATTACTAGTATAGTGCAATGCTTAGTCTATGATTAGGTAGTATTGACCACATGTCGACGTTCTCAACGTCCCAACTTGTTCCAGACTGTCGACAGCCGAAACTACAAACATGTTCAAAATGTCTACTTTAACATCCCAATTCCAATCCAAATGTGTTCCGAAGGAACGATTAGAACTATATTTTGGATGTTTGCTAGTCATGACAAGAGGAGCCCTTTGGCAAGTAGAAAATAGAGCACGACTGACCTTAGTTATGGGATAATATCCAATGCATAATAATCCGACATTTAAACTCCGGTAATGTTTAAATCCAGGTTCGTAAAAAAAAAAAAAAAACGAGTAGAATGAATAAACACGGTGCCGATTAAAGCGAGACTTCTGACACAGTACCAGACGTTAAATCAGGGCTATTGGGCTGTTCTTTCCTCTGTCGCTCTCCAGTCGGTCTCCGCTACAGTGCATCACAAGAGCCGCGCGCTCGATCCGTGCGACTGGCGACCGATCTCGGGATGTTCACACTCACTTCGCACGGGTCCGCCCTCTCCTGGTCTCTCCTCAGCACCACCTCCGCGCGCGCCCCATTTAAAGGCGTAGTCTGGGAGAGACACAGCAGTGAAGGCATGATTTTCACAGAGCATGCCGTGGCGTGTGTGTCTGGAATAGGCTATAGTTAAAAAATCGGTAGAGACGGTAATATTTGCATAGCTGTGTTGCACAAACAGAGTAATGTGGAAAAGTTGCATAATTACTCATTTCTTCCTTAAATGACAATTATATGGTTTACAAAGTGATGCGCAAACCCAAAACGCACCTCCAGATAGGTCTACATAGCCTATTTGTATTAAAACATTGAAAAATAAACGTTTTGTATAAAACTGAGACACTTGGATGAGACTGCCAGCGCCTGGCGCTGCGCTTTTTCATATTCCAGACACGTGGGTGGATCTCAATAGACTGTGGAAGATTTCTCTCCTGGTCCCTTTTTCCTTCAACTGATCTCATAGAACGGGACAGGTGAGTAAAATAATAATAGGCTACCTACCTCCATAGCCGGCCTCCGCGCCATATTACTTTCACCTATCCTGCCTTTATTTCAGTGCAGATCAGTGCTCTGACAATGTCTCATAAATGGATGAATGAAGTAATTCAGATTAAAATAATTGAATAGACGTTAATTTCATTGAATTATATTGATGAAGTAGAGCAGAGTGAAAGCCACTTCAGACTACGGAGAGGCACGCTTTTAGCGTGAGGCAGGCCTACAACCTCAGAGCTGAACTCAAAAGAACACCACGTGGAGCAGGACCACGGAAAGCACAGGCCTTGTCACAATCGACAAGATAATAGCTATTCTAAAACGGAGAGTGACACAGACAAACATATTTAACATATTTAAAAAAGGCCCAGTCACACACATTTCCTAGGTGGCAAAGGTCCGGATGGATAATGTAATTTATCCGTTTGCGACTCCAAACGGTTCACACCCCTCTTGTTGGCGGAGAGAACATTTTGCGGTTTTAAATCGAATTTCCTGCAGTTCTATGCGTTCTTCCATGTCGTATGTTTGTTTATATAATACCGGGGGTCGAAGCCTGGGTGAGTAAAAAAAATAATCTGTGGTCCAGTTGAGTATGGAGGTCATAGGCTAATACCAAGCACGAGTTCAGCATCTAGACCTACTCTTAGCCCAACCATAATATCTCGAACAACAGGTGTTAAACATGACATAGACCCATAGCCCAAATGATCCATCACAAACCTGGCGGATTATTTAATTGAACCTCGGCCCCAGCCATGGATCGAACTATGCTGGCCGGCAGAGCAAAGCCGCTCCAAAGCTCCATGGCCATGATGGATGGATCTGCTGAGCGGCTGCGCCGGTTCACAAACACTCTCACAGTAAGCATGTTAGCTTAGCAGCATCTCCCCTCTTTGGCAAATACTGTGCAGCATGGGGCCCAGGTACTGTATATTTGATTTTGTTGTCAATTAACCATTTCTTTATGGATTTGGATTAGTGCTTGATGTTATTGTCTTGGGGCCAAGAGTCAGCCTCCTGGCAGAGGTAACCAGGTTTCTGACTAAAATGTTCATAATGGTGTTGCCCTTAAAGGTCATGAACAGTCCAAATCATGTGTTTTATTCAATTGGATGATATTTGGATGAATCCAGATTTTAAAAAACTATGATGACCAAAGTATGAAAAATTACTGTTGCTTCTATATTGATCAAATTTGATCAGAAAGTTACAGGTCCCCACCCCCATGTTAAACAATTGGATTCAGGGGGCAGAATTATTAAGGGGATAGGATTGCTTCACCCTAACTCTAATGATAATATACCAATGGTAACATGATATTCTCTTACATAATTTAAATAAGTACTGCCTTGTAACCAACATCAGAGAAGGCATGCTTGCAGAGGGATGTGGTTTATATACTGTAAGTTAGATCGCTACTCTACTGGGTCCAAAATATAACTGTAGGGCGTCAGCACATTTAATTAAAAGTTTACATCTATGGCAAAGACACTTATATGTCTACCCTTTCATCTGTGTCTGCTGTTAGCAAGTTACTGGCTAGCTTGGTCTTCAGCCAGCATGGAACAAAAGGGGGGAAAGGGTCACTCAAAACTCTGATACAGTTGTCATGTCAACACATCTATCAGTGCTGCTGTGAACTGCAAGAGTCATGTCAAAACAAGAGATTCATTTTTTTTAAATTCAATGTTGTTTAGGTTGCTTTGCGTGTCACCAAATTTGCGTGACATGATTTTACTGCAACACTGCCTCCAACTTTCTTGACATAGGCGTTTCAAAGAGCTGTCAGTCAAGGCGAGCTCATGAATATAAGCTGTCTTTTCAAACTTCCTAGTATTTAGTCATGAAAGAAAAATATAATTTTTTTAAATGTTGAGCATTTCTATCACCTCAAAAATATTATGGATGATATTTTAATACCTCAAAAGGCTATTTTAAATGGGAATCAGAATGACTGTTCGAGACCACAGGACTAGTGGAAGCAACAATATTGCTCAGTATTTGCATAATTTATTTATACAGTCTTTTTTTGATGATCTTTATCAAGGCTGCCAATAATTATGGACCTGCCTCTATATGTTTGGATATGTATTACCATATAGGCTCGGGGGGGGGTATTTGATTTGAAATTTTAGGACCCCTGTAGGTATCAAAAAAATTATAATAATAGTAATATGATAAAATATTGAATTTGACCTTTACTTCTATAGCCCATAGAAACACATTGAATAACACATTGATAAATGGCAAAACAGAGTCAACAAATAAAACATGAGGAATAAGGTTTTGAAGTGTCTGTCTTAATCTAGGAGATATAAGAAAGCTCAGAAAATATTTCGTTTTTTGGATTCAAATTTGACACCTTTTTTCTGTTGGCACAAAACTACCATTCTTAAATATTTTTTTTCAACCAGTACCTTGTTACTTTTAGATGCTTATGGGGGTCATAGAGCAAAACAGAGAACACCATTGTGTTCGTGTGAGAATTATCTTTCCATAGGGTAGATTTTTGTAGGCCAAACCATTCGGTCACAACAGACGTTTTAGTGACTAGACCGATTTTGGGGAATGTCTCATGGTCTGACAAACACTGCTGTAGCTCATACACCTTCCACCACAGATGCAGAAGGCAGCCATTGGCAGATGCGGTAGATTGAGACAGAGCTCATGCACCATATCTCTACTTTAAATTGATGGATTACGATGGAGATTTTTTTAATATGTTACTTAGATTGCTTGGGTGCATCAATAGACTTATTAAAACAACACAATTAGGCCTACGTTTTTAAACCAAACCAATTCAATGTTCAATGATTGATAGTAATATGTTTCTTAAAATCAATTTAAAAACATCCCACGTGTCTGTGCGTGCGTGTGCATGTGTCTGGGTGGGTTAGAATGTGGGTGGGTGTGTTCTGGCACAAAGGGACTGACCATGCCCACGCCTCCAGATTGTGTGGCCTTTACTGCAGGACCCAGGGGGCGGCATGACACATTGCCCTCTACTTTTGCTTAGGGCTGTAATTTAAATATATATTTTTTTTTATTTAACCTTTATTTTATCAGGGAGTGATACTGAGACCAAGGTCCTTTTTACAGATGAGCCCCGAATTACATAAATTACAGAATATACACACATCAAAATATAACTACAATATACAAGTATAAATAACAAGGTGCACGAAAGCGAAAAGCTGATTTACCTAACTCAGTAGAGACCAAAGGAATTTCGAAAGTTAGCCATCCCTGAGACCGCGTGTGGTAACTTGTATGTCTAAAGTTTGGCAAAGATGTTAGGTACAGTGTGACTATTTGTAAAAGTGCTTTTTAAATGAAAACATAGCAATGTATCAACCTATGTGACATCAAAGAGGGCCCACCAACTTTCTGGTAGAGATGGCATTTATGAGTACTAAAATTGTCACCCATAATAAAGTCTAGTGTGCTATAATAAACTGCATCTAACAGCTTTAATGAAGTGGCAGCTGCGTTTAAATAGATGATGTCGCCATAGTCTAGGACTGATAGGAGCGTTGACTGAATAATCTGCATTCTACTATTTAGCTTAAAAGTATTAAATATTTTTTTCCCCTCATCAATCTACACATAATAGATTGATGTCTGCAAATAAAAAATAATAACGGAATATCACATTTACATAAGTACTCAGACCATTTACACCTTTGGCAGTGATTACAGCATCAAGTATTTTTGGGTATGACGCTACAAGCTTGGCACACCTGCATTTGGAGAGTTTCACCCATTCTTCTCTGCAGATCCTCTCAAGCTCTGTCAGGTTGGATGGGGAGCATCGCCGCATATCTATTTTCAGGTCTCTCCAGAGATGTTCTATCGGGTTCAAGTCCGGGCTCTGGCTGGGCCACTCAAGGACATTCAGAGACTTGTCCCGGGTCGTTGTCCTGTTGGAAGGTTGAAGCTTCGCTCCAGTCTGAGGTCCTGAGCAGGTTTTCATCAAGGATCTCTCTGTACTTTGCTCTGTTCATCTTTCCTTCGATCCTGACTTGTCTCCTAGTCCCTGCTGCCGAAAAACATCCCCACAGCATGATGATGATGATGCCACCACTACCTTCACCATAGGGATGGTGCCAGGTTTCCTCCAGACATGACGATTGGCATTCAGGCCTAAGAGTTCAATCTTAGTTTCATCAGACCAGAGAATCTTGTTTCTCATGGTTTGATAGTCCTATTAGGTGCTTTTTGGCAAACTCCAAGCGGGCTGTCATGTGCCTGTCGTGGCTTCCATATGGCCACTGTACCATAAAGGCCTGATTGGTGGAGAACTGCAGAGATGGTTGTCCTTCTGAAAGGTTCTCTCATCTCCACAGAGGAACTCTAGAGCTCTGTCAGAGTGACCATCATGTTCTTGGTCACCTCCCTGACCAAGGCCCTTCTCCCTGATTGCTCAGTTTGGCAGCTCTAGGAAGAGTCTCGGTGGTTCTAAACTTCTTCCATTTATTAAGAGTGATGGATGCCACTGTGTTCTTGAGGAACTTTAATGCTGCATACATTTTTTGGTACCCTTCCCCAGATCTGTGCCTCGACACAATCCTGTCTCGGAGCCCTACGGTCAATTCCTTCGACCTCGTGGCTTGGTTTTTACTCTGACATGCACTGTCAACTGTGGGATCTTATATTGACAGGTGCGTGCCTTTCCAAATCATGTCCAATCAATTGAATTTACCACAGGTGGACTCCAATCAAGTTGTAGAAACATCTCAAAGATGATCAATGGAAACAGGATGCACCTAAGCTCAATTTCAAGTCTCATAGCAAAGTATCTGAATACTTATGTAAAAAAGGTAATTCGGTTTTGAATTTTTTTATACATTTGGTAACATTTCTAAAAACCTGGTTTTGCTTTGTATTTACTCGGTATTGTGTGTAGATTGATGAGGAAAATGTGTTATTTAATCCCTTTTAGAATAAGGCTGTAATGTATACAAAATGTCAAGGGGTGTGAATTCTTCCCGAATGCACTGTATCATTATTTTAGTTAGTTATTCGTTAGTTAGTTCGTTAGTTATTTTTATGTACTTTAGAGAACAACGTACACTTAGTTTTATCTGCGTTCAATACACATTTCAGATCAACAATGTTGTCACGACTTCTGCCGAATTCGGTCCCTCTCCTTGTTCGGGCGATGTTCGGCGGTCGACGTTACTGGCTTTCTAGCCACCGCCGATCCACTTTTCATTTTCCATTTGTTCTGCCTGTCTTATCACACCTGGCTTCACTCAACCAATTACTTGTTTATTATTTAACCCTCTGTTCCCCATGTTGTGTTCGTGAGTGATTGTTTATTGTAATTCGATCCATGTTTGTGGGCTATCATTTGTTGCCTTGTATATTTGTATTTTTTGAGTAAAGTACTTTGATTACTCATATCTGCTGTCCTACGCCTGACTCCCTACACCAGCTACACATAGGACCACTACAATTGTTTTTCTGTAATATCACAAAGGCAGACTGTAGTTTGAATAGAGGCTGGTCAACCGTGGGTGCAATAACATACACAACAGTATCATCAGCATACAAGTGCAGGTTACAATTTTTCAATATAGGTAATTGTTACCAATTGTTACTCTAACTTCCATGACGCGCCCTCCTTTGGAAAATCTGATCATGACTCCATTTTGTTGCTCCCAGCTTATAAACAGAAACTAAAACAGGAAACGCCCGTGCTCAGGTCTGTTCAACGCTGGTCCGACCAATCTGATTCCACGCTTCAAGATTGCTTCGATCACATGGACTGGGATATGTTCAGGATAGCGTCGAACAACAACATTGATGTATACGCTGATTCGGTGAGCGAGTCTATTAGCAAGTGAATCGGTGATGTTGTACCAACAGCGACTATTAAAACCTTCCCCAACCAGAAACCGTGGATTGATGGCAGAATTCGTGCAAAACTGAAAGTGCGAAACACTGCTTTTAAATCAGGGCAAGGCGACTGGAAACATGCATGTATAGAGACAAAGTAGAGTCGCAATTCAACGGCTCAGACACGAGAGGAATGTGACAGGGTCTACAGTCAATCACGGACTACAAAAAGAAAACCAGCCCCGCCGTGGACCCAGATGTCTTGCTCCCAGACAAACTAAACAACTTCTTTGCTCGCTTTGAGGACAATACAGTACCACCGACACGGCCCGTTAACAAAACCTACGGGCTCTCCTTCACTGCAGCTAACGCGAGTAAAACATTTAAACGTGTTAACCCTCGCAAGGCTGCCGGCCCAGACGGCATCCCTAGCCTTGTCTTCAGAGCATGCGCAGACCAGCTGGCTGGTGTGTTTATGAACAAAATCAATCATTCCCTATCCCAGTCTGCTTTTCCCACATGCTTCAAGAGGGCCAACATTGTTCCTGTTCCCAAGAAAGCTAAGGTAACTGAGCTAAACGACTATCGCCTTGTAGCACTCACCTCTGTCATCATGAAGTGCTTAGTGAGACTAGTCAAGGATCATATCACCTCCACCCTACCTGACACCCTAGACCCACTCCAATTTGCTTACCGCCCTATTAGGTCCACAGACGACGCAAACGCAATCACACTGCCCTAACCCATTTGGACAAGAGTAATACCTATGTAAGAATGCTGTTCATTGGTTACAGCTCAGCATTTAACACCATAGTGCCCTCCAAACTTGTCATTAAACTCGAGACCCTGGGTCTCGACCCCGCCCTGTGCAACTGGATCCTGGACTTTCTGACGGGCCACCCCCAGGTGGTGAGGGTAGGTAACAACATCTCCACCCCGCTGATCCTCAACACTGGGGCCCCACAAGGGTGCGTTCTGAGCCCTCTCCTGTACTCCCTGTTCACCCATGACTACGTGGCCATGCACGCCTCCAACTCAATCATCAAGTTTGCAGACGACACTACAGTGGTAGGCTTTATTACAATCAACGACGAGAGGGCCTACAGGGAGGAGGTGAGAGCCCTCGGAGTGTGGTGTCAAGAAAACAACCTCACACTCAACATCAACAAAACAAAGGAGATGGTCGTGGACATTAGGAAACAGCAGAGGGAGCACCCCCCTATCCACATCAACGGGACAGTAGTGGAGAAGAGGGTTTTAAGTTCCTCGGTGTACACATCATGGCCAAACTGAAATGGTCCACCCACACAGACAGCGTGGTGAAGAATGCGCAACAGCGCCTCTTCAACCTCAGGCGGCTGAAGAAATTTGGCTTGTCACCAAAAACACTCACAAACTTTTACATGTGTCCAATCGAGAGCATCCTGCCGGGCTGTATCACCGCCTGGTACAAACGCATCACCGGGGGCAAACTACCTGCCCTCCAGGACACCGACAGCACCTGATGTCACAGGAAGGCCAAAAAAGATAATCGACAACAACCACCTGAGCCACTGCCTGTTCACCCCGCTATCATCCAGAAGGCAAGGTCATTACAGGTGCATCAAAGCTGGGACCGAGAGACTGAATAACAGCTTCTATCTCAAGGTCTTCAGACTGTTAAACAGCCATCACTAACATTGAGTGGCTGCTGCCAACATACTGAATACAATCTTTAGCCTCTTTAATAATAAAAAATTGGATGTAATAAATGTATCACTAGTCACTTTTAATAATGCCACTTTATATCATATTTACATACCCTACATTACTCATCTCATATGTATTATACTGTACTCTATACCGTCTACTGCACCCTGCCTAAGCCGTTCGGCCATGGCTCATCCATATATTTACATGTACATATTTTTATTCATTCCTTTACACTTGTGTGCAAGGTAATTGTGAAATTGTTAGATTACTTGTTAGATATTACTGCATGTTCTGAACTAGAAGCACAAGCATTTCGCTACACTCACATTAACATCTGCTAAACATGTGTATGTGACCAATAACATTTGATTTGATTTGAGGAAATACTGAAATAGAAGTGAATTATAAACAGTATAGAAAGCCTTTGACAGGTCAATGAAAAGGGCAGCACATTGTTGCCTTTTATCCGTATAGTGACGCACATCATTCATAACTAACATGCTGACCACACCGCTCGCAAAATACACTGCTCAAAAAAATAAAGGGAACACTAAAATAACACATCCTAGATCTGAATGAATGAAATATTCTTATTAAATACTTTTTTCTTTACATACTTGAATGTGCTGACAACAAAATCACACAAAAGTTATCAATGGAAATCAAATTTATCAACCCATGGAGGTCTGGATTTGGAGTCACCCTCAAAATTAATGTGGAAAACCACACTACAGGCTGATCCAACTTTGATGTAATGTCCTTAAAACAAGTCAAAAAGAGGCTCAGTAGTGTGTGTGGCCTCCACGTGCCTGTATGACCTCCCTACAACGCCTGGGCATGCTCCTGATGACGTGGAGGATGGTCTCCTGATGGTCTCCTCCCATACCTGGACTAAAGCATCCGCCAACTCCTGGACAGTCTGTGGTGGATGGAGCGAGACATGATGTCCCAGATGTGCTCAATTTGATTCAGGTCTGGGGAACGGGCGGGCCAGTCCATAGCATCAATGCCTTCCTCTTGCAGAAACTGCTGACACACTCCAACCACATGAGGTCTAGCATTGTCTTGCATTAGGAGGAACCCAGGGCCAACCGCACCAGCATATGGTCTCACAAGGGGTCTGAGGATCTCATCTCGGTACCTAATGGCAGTCAGGCTACCTCTGGCGAGCACATGGAGGGCTGTATGCAACCCCCCCCAAAGAAATGCCACCCCACACCATGACTGACCCACCGCCAAACCGGTCATGCTGGAGGATGTTGCAGGCAGCAGAACGTTCTCCACGGCGTCTCCAGACTGTCACGTCTGTCACGTGCTCAGTGTGAACCTGCTTTCATCTGTGAAGAGCACAGGGCGCCAGTGGCGAATTTGCCAATCTTGGTGATATCTGGAAAATGACAAACGTCCTGCACGGTGTTGGGCTGTAAGCACAACCCCCACCTGTGGACATCGGGCCCTCATACCACCCTCATGGAGTCTTTCTGACCGTTTGAGCAGACACATGCACATGCTCTGGCAGTGCTCCTCCTGCTCCTCCTTGCACAAAGGCGGAGGTAGCGGTCCTGCTGCTGGGTTGTTGCCCTCCTACGGCCTCTTCCACGTCTCCTGATGTACTGGCCTGTCTCCTGGTAGCGCCTCCATGCTCTGGACACTACACTGACAGACACAGCAAACCTTCTCGCCACAGCTCGCATTGATGTGCCATCCTGGATGAGCTGCACTACCTGAGCCACTTGTGTGGGTTGTAGACTCCGTCTCATGCTACCACTAGAGTGAAAGCACCACCAGCATTCAAAAGTGACCAAAACATCAGCCAGGAACCATAGGAACTGAGAAGTGGTCTGTGGTTACCACCTGCAGAACCACTCCATTATTGGGGGTGTCTTGCTAATTGCCTATAATTTCCACCTGTTGTCTATTCCATTTGCACAACAGCATGTGAAATTTATTGTCAATCAGTGTTGGTTCCTAAGTGGACAGTTTGATTTCACAGAAGTGTGATTGACTTGGAGTTACATTGTGTTGTTTAAGTGTTCCCTTTATTTTTTTGAGCAGTGTACATTTACGCATACATATTATTAAATCATTGCACCCACAGTGCTCGCGTGCGTCTCCGTAGCCAGGCGTTAAAATATAACTTGGTTCCTGCGTCTCCCATCTCCTCATTGGTTTTTAGGAGCATATACCTACGATGGTCCACAGTCCTGTCCAGTCAGTTGTGGTAATGCACCTTAAAGTTGGTTGTCAACTGCCATATAAAGTCCAAAGAAGAAGAAGCCTGAAGGATGAGAGATTACTAGAAAACAAACTTTTACCCTTTTATCTGTGGATTAATTGTCAGAGTAGAGGACCTTGTGCATTTCAGGTTAAATAACAACCCAATGTTTATATCCCAGGGCAAATTACCTAGCAGCAGCAAGCTAGTTAGCTAAATTGCCATAAATGTTTAATGCTTTTAGACCTGTCCCCAAATTAATATAGTTGGTTCAGAGTTTGTTTTGATATTTCAACCTGCGTGTCCTGATCGCGTCTGGTGTGGGGGGACAAAATCAACATGTGTGCGATGGCAGACGCACGTGCGGTCTGGTCAGCATGTAAGGATGCAGCAGAGAAAATGCTATGAGCTGGTATAAAACCTGACTGATTTACATTTAGAATACATTTCAAAGACAAGAAAGATCATAGCTGAGAACTAATCAAGGATTCTAATATTTTAGTTAGGCAAGAAAGATTAGAAATAGGGCATTAATTATTTAAGTCAGGAGGGTCATTACCTTTGTGAAAGGGGAGTACATGGGCCGCCTTCCAAATCTTGGGGATAGTACCAGATATAATAATCAGGTTAAAAATATGGGTTAATGATTCAGCCATCAGGGTGGCAGAGAGCTGCAACAAAAATGGATCAAGCATATCAGCCCCAGTGGATTTTATTTACATTAATCTTAAGCAAGACATATAGCACATTATAGTAAATTGTTGAAATGAAAACCAAGTTGACGGGTCAACCGTAGAGTCATCTAGAGGTTGGCAGAGGGAAGAGCAGTGTATTGACAGACCAGGGTCAATTAAATCAGTTTCTCTCAGTGTGGCTGGCGAAACTCCAAACTTTCAGCATATGAGGGCTGATGTGATCTTTGTGGGCTATACTTGGCCTTGTCTCAGGAAGGTAAGTTGGTGGTTGAAGATATCCCTCTAGTGGTGTGGGGGCTGTCCTTTGGCAAAGTGGGTGGGGTTATATCCTTCCTGTTTGGCTAGGGTCAATTTGTTATATCTGGAGTACTTCTCCTGTCTTATCCGGTGTCCTGTGTGAATTTAAGTATGCTCTCTCTAATTCTCTCTTTCTTTCTCTATCTCTCAGAGGACCTGAGTCCTAGGACCATGCCTCAGGACTACCTGACATGATGACTCCTTGCTGTCCCCAGTCCACCTGGCCGTGCTGCTGCTCCAGTTTCAACTGTTCTGCCTGTACTTTGTCAAAGTTTGCCAAAGTTTTTCTAAGGTTTTGATCAGTAACCACGGTCAAATAGTTAGCCACGGTGTACTGTCGATTTAGGACCCGATAGCACGGCATTTCGCTTTGTGCTTGTGTTTCCCAATAAGCAATGTAGTTTTGTTTTGATTGTGTTGTAATTTGTTTTATTCTGATTGATTGGATGTTCTGGTCTTGAGGCTTCAGTGTGTTATTAGAACAGGTTTGTGAACTCAGCCCCAGGACCAGCTGGATGATGGGACTATTTTCTTCGCTCAGCTCTTGGCATTGCAGGGCTTCGTAATGATATGAGAGGGAGTCACTGTATTTTAGATGTTTCCAAAACTTAATTGCTCTTTTTTGAGTTTTTATTATTAGTGGATATTGACCTAATTCTGCCCTGCATGCATTGTTTGTAGTTTTCCTCTGGACATGTAGGAGAATCTTACAGAACTCTGCATGCAGGGTTTCAATGGGGTGTTTGTCCCATTTGATGAAATCTTGTTTTGACCCCACACCTCGCTGCCATAAAGTGCAATTGGTTCAATGACACATTCAATTCGTTTTAGCCAAATTTGAATACGTATTTCAACTTGAATTTGTTTTTGAATGGCGTAGAATGCCTTGTGTGCTTTCTCTCTCAGTTCATTCACTGCCTCATTAAGGTGTCCAGTTGAGCTTATTTTTAAACCTAAGTAATTGTGTGTGCAGTACTCTATATATTTTGTACCAATTGAGAACTTTGGTCTAATTCCCTGAGATCTGGATCTTCTCTGGAAAATCATTATTTTAGTATTTTTTAGGTTTACTGCCGGGCCCAGGTCTGGCAGTACTGCTCTTGCAGGTCCAGGCTCAGGCTCTGCTGTAGGCCATGTGCTGTGGGTGACAGCAGGCATAGGTCATCTGCGAAGAGTAGGCCTTTAACCTCTGAATTGTGGAGACCAACACCAGGGGCTGAGGATTTTTCTAGAATAGTGGTCAATTTGTTGACGTAAATATTGAAGAGTGCATAGCTCAGATTGCAACCCTGGCGAAGGCCATGCCTCTGGTTAAAGAATTCTGTTATTTTCTTGCCAATTTTAATGCTGCACGTATTGCCAGTATACATTGATTTAATTATGTCATATGTTTTACCCCCTACGCCACTTTCAATAACTTTGTAGAACAGTCTTGTGTGCCAAATAGAATCAAATGCTTTTTGGAAGTTGATAAAGCAAGCGTATATTTTGGTATTATTTTGGGGGACATGTTTATCTATCAGGGTGTGTAGGGTGTAAATATGATCAGTCGTGTGATGTTTTGGTATAAATCCAATTTGGCTTTTACTCAAGACATTGTGCTTATTAAGGAAGTTTAGAACTCTTACATTTACAAGACTACAGAAAACCTTCCCCAGGTTACTGTTCACACAAATACCTGTATGTAATTGTTAGGGTCAAATTTGTCTCCGTTCTTAAAGAGGTTATGAGTCCTTGATTCCAGATGTCAGGGAAATAACCTACACTCAGGATAAAATTAAACAGTTTTAATATAGCCAATTGAAATTTTGCACTTAGTGAGTTTGAGCATTTAATTTTGGATGCCATCAGGTCCGCATGTTTTTTTAAAATTTGAGGGCCTTTCTTATAGAGCTCCTGGTCAGTATTTTGGGAGTCCAATGGATTTTGATGATCCTTTATAGCTTTTTCTCATCCATTCAACTTCTCATGTATTTGGCATTGCTCTTTGTTTGTGTCAATTTGAACGGTGTTGTAGAGTGATTTAAAATGGGTTGTCCATATGTCACCATTTTGTATCGCTAATTCCTCTTGTTTGGATGTTTTTAGTTTTTAGCAAAAAGAAAGAATAGCAGTCGAAATACAGTACCTACTAACTATTAAGTTCTTAAGAGTGAGATAAACAGGATAACAGCTAACATTTTTTTATGTTATATATATACACATACAGTGGGGAGAACAAGTATTTGATACAATGCTGATTTTGCAGGTTGTCCTACTTACAAAGCATGTAGAGGTCTGTATGTATTTTTATCATAGGTACACTTCAACTGTGAGAGACGGAATCTAAAACAAAAATCCAGAAAATTGCATTGTATGATTTTTAAGTAATTAATTTGCATTTCATTGCATGACATAAGTATTTGATACATCAGAAAAGCAGAACTTAATATTTGGTACAGAAACCTTTGTTTGCAATTACAGAGATTTGCACACACTGCAGCAGGGATTTTGGCCCACTCCTCCATACAGACCTTCTCCAGATCCTTCAGGTTTCGATGCTGTCGCTGGGCAATACGGACTTCCAACTCCCTCCAAAGATTTTCTATTGAGTTCAGGCCTGGAGACTGGCTAGGCCACTCCAGGACCTTGAGATGCTTCTTACAAAGCCCCTCCTTAGTTGCCCAGGCTGTGTGTTTCGGGTCTTTGTCATTTCTTGCCTCTCCCTCCCTCCCCCCTCAGGAATACCTGGCTTGATAACTCCTTGCTGTTCCCAGTCCATCTAGTTGTGCTGCTGCTCCAGTTGCAGTTGTTCTGCCTGCCTTATAAATACATGTGGTTGATTTGATTGAACAGATCAATGTATCTGTATGCAGCTCCTGAGAGAGAAGTGGTAGAGGGTGGTGTGGGGGCCAGTGTTGCTGGCAGTTTTCCAGTCTTTGTGAGGCGTCACCGGATGCAGGTCTAAAGGAGTGTCTGATTTGTCTCAGTGTTGGTGTCTGCTGCTCCTGTGGGGTGAGGTGGACTGGCCAACCAGAGCAACATCCTTTAACGTCTTGGCGAAGGTGGGGTCTTTTGGCGGTAGATCAGCTTTAATATGGCAGATAAATTGTAGATTCCATCAATGCAATTGTCTGCATCATTTCCAATCCCCCATATAGTTTTTTGTAAATATATACAGTACCAGTCAAACGTTTGAACACAACTTTGGTTTTCTGAAAGTTGTATTGTACAAAAAACAATGTTCTTTTAAATGTTCAGTTTAATACTACATATGCTGTTCGAGTAAATAGATTTCCCAACGTCGTAAACTTTACCCTCAATGCCGCTTTGGAGGGTTTCGTAATATAATCCATCATGCTTTATGGAATCAAAAGCATTCTTAAAATCCATAAAACATGCAAATACTTTCCCTCTGCTTCTCTGATGAACATGATGGTTTATTAGTGTGTGCATGTGTTCTGTTCTGTGTTTGGATAGAAAGCCAATTAATTTATTTCTGGGAGCATTACAGTTGAAGTCAGAAGTTTACATACACTTAGGTTGGAGTCATTAAAACACATTTTTCAACCACTCCACAAATTTCTTGTTAAAAACTATAGTTTTGGCAAGTCGGTTAGGACATGTAATTTGTGCATGACACAAGTAATTTCTCCAACAATTGTTTACAGACAGATTATTTCACTTATAATTCACTGTATCACAATTCCAGTGGGTCAGAAGTTTACATACACTAAGTTGAGTGTGCCTTGAAACATCTTGGAAAAGTCCAGAAAATTATGTCATGGCTTTAGACGCTTCAGATAGGCTAATTGACATAATTTGAGTCAATTGGAGTTGTACCTGTGGATGTATTTCAAGGCCTACCTTCAAACTCCGTGCCTCTTTGCTTGACATCATGGGAAAATCTAAATAAATCAGCCAAGACCTCAGAAAATAAATTGTATTGTAGTTCAGTCTGGTTCATCCTTAGGAGCAATTATGTGGATATATTGAAGCAACATCTCAAGACATCAGTCAGGAAGTTAAAGCTTGGTCGCAAATGGGTCATCCAAATGGACAATGACCCCAAGCATGCTTCCAAAGTTGTGGCAAAATGACTTAAGGACAACAAAGTCAAGGTATTGGAGTGGCCATCACAAAGCCCTGACCATAATTCTATCCTCCTGATTCCTGCTTACAAGCAAAAATGAAAGCAGGAAGTACCAGTGACTAGATCAATAAAAAAGTAGTCAGATGTAGCAGATGCTAAACTACAGGACTGTTTTGCTAGCACAAACTAGAATATGTTCCAGGATTCCTCCAATGGCATTGAGGAGTACACCATATCTGCTTCAGGGGAGGCAGGTAGCCTAGTCGGTTAGCATTGGACCAGTAACCGAAAGGTTGCTAGATCAAAATCCCCGAGCTGACAAGGTAAAAATGTGTCGTTCTGCCCCTGAACAAGGGAGTTAACCCACTGTTCCTAGGCCGTCATTGAAATTAATAATTTGTTCTTGACTGGCTTGCCTAGTTAAATAAAGGTAAAATAAATAAATATCTCATTTAATTTATTCACAGACAAATTTATGTCAGGGAGGTTTTGGCTAAGTGTATTTGAAAGGAAATCATTCATACAGTTTGTAATTTCTGGGCAGTGCAATGCTGTGTTGAAGTGTGTTGAGCTATCAGGGGCCCATCTGTATGTTTTATTTAGACTAATCAGTGTTCAGGGCTCTGTTTGTGTGGTCTTTGGGATGAGAAGTCTTTTCAACAAGACACTCATCTGGCAGTGGTCAGACAATGGTGTCTGTGGTGTGACATTAATGCACTAATGGAGGAGCCAAGTCTGAGATTGCATAGTTAACAACACTGGTCCCAAGAATCCTGCCATTAAAAAAAATACAGGCCTAAGGCTTGACAGAGATGCACTAACTCCTTTCCATTTTTGTTCAGGGCTATTTATATTACTAGTGATGGGACTCGGGTGTAAAGGAGGGATGTCCAAATATATGTCCATTACCCTCAGGGTTTACACATTCAGGTTCAGAACCTGTTCTAGCATTAAACGTTAAAATCTCCATTAAAGCACATTTCCCTAAGCTTGAAACTGGTTGGTGTCTCTTTGGATATCATCATGAAACTGATCCTCATTGTAAAATGAATCTGAGGGAGAAGCATACACCACACCTAGATATAAATAATTGTCACTAAGGACTGTGCCTTTGTTGAGTTTAAACCAAAATGTGGGTGCTACACTTTTTGATTTGGCTCAGTGAAAGGTCCTGTTTCTACCATATGATAATTCCTCCCGAGTCCCTGTCCTGTTTTATGTTTTAATGATGGAAGTAGAATTTCCCTATAGCCTGAAGGACATTGAGTACCTATATCACCACAAACATCATGTTTCTGGAAGTACTATTATAAGTCTTGACCTTTGGTATTAAGAAAATCTGGGTTTGTGGCGTTAAGACCTAAGGTAAAACAAAACCCGGGATTTTCCAAAAACAAATAGTTAGTACATAGGAGATTAATACACAAGCAAATATAGAACAGGAGATTCCAAACATGTGCGTGTATGTGTTTTCCAGCAGTTGATGTGGATGTGTGTAGTTGAAGCACCCGCACAATGGTTAGACTAAGCGTACCAACTTACTGTATGCCTATTCTAGGAGTTTGCACATCAGTTTTAGCAGTTGACGCACCTCTCCGGTGGCTGAAGGGTTTATATGTCTCAGCCTCACTGCTGCCCCTGCGTATGTGGGCTGGCAGTGAGGCTGTGGTAGGTCTGGGCCGGTTTACCCTCCTCTTGGCCACTATTTTCCCTACCCCTAGAGTACATTCCAGTGCTGTGAAGTGTTGGGCTTAGCGGAGCTGTGTCTGGCACCGCTGGGCTGAGCTGGGCTGGTTCTGGCACCGCTGGGCTGGGCTGAGCTGGGTTGGTTTGGCACAGCTGGGTTGGTTCTGGCACAGATGGGTTGATCTGGGCTGGGTCTAGTGCCGCTGAGCTCAGACATGTTGCTAGGGGCTGAAGATGTCTGCGTCTGGCTCAGCTGAGATGGGCTTCCTCTCTCCTTGAATAGCGGGAAGGTGGAGGGGCTCTGTTGCTGGGCTGGTATGATTGTGGAACTCCTTCAGGTCTTTGGCAAATATTACATACTCCCTCATGTTCCAGGTGTACATGAGCATACATATGCTCACAATTCAGGCTCTGGTGATGAGAGTTGCTAACATTTGGTAGTGAGGCACAGTCCATGGAGATTTTTTTGGTTGACATTGTGGATCATTTGCCAGAGGAGATCTTTCCTTGGTAGAAAGGCAGATATGATCATGTGTGTCCTTGGTAACAGGTTGTGTGCCTTTCTCTGCCAACTTTCTCACTTCCTCAGCCCTTCGTTCTTCTTTTGTGCGCAGGTTATTTGTCCCAGTATGTATGACAAGGTTGTCAGGATTTTCCGGTTTGGCTTGACAGCGGCAAGGTCACCCGTTATACAAGTCAGTATTAGATGTCCATCCATATCTCCGAATGTCGGGAGATGATGTGGAAACCGGCCACTAGGGGCAACTGTTACCTTCAAGTAGGCATCAGTTTTGCTAGGGCATTGTGGGTGGGGATGATGGATGGGTGTATACATCTGCCTCTGATTCTAAAGGTTCTAAGTCTGAATCCAGCGATAGAAAGTTGTTGTTTTATATTTTGGTTTTAAGCCTATCCCAAACATTATCCCTTACCTCAACCATTCGGAGTTAATGCCTAAACTTAACCTTAAACACTTAAAAAAATGGACATTTGGAACAACTTCGAAATGTGACTTGAGAAACATGGATGAATGTCTAATTTTGACGTGAGACTATGAGAGCTAGTTGCTTGATAGTGCTGTTGTAGGGGACTGTCAGTAGTGCGATGCCAAAATGGAGCTGTCTAATGAATAGTCCCCTACCTTCCAGATACTTTCCATTAGAGTCTATCAGAACTGCATTTGGGAGGCAGAAGGGTTGAAGGCTGCACGGTGTTCAGGGGTATCTGGGCTTCCACCTGGTTGATGGTGCTCCTCTGTTGGTGGTATGGTCAGAAGTTGCTAACCGATGGCATTGATATCCATCTCGCTCTGCTGCAGCTCCACCTATAACACACACAGAGCTCCTCTTGTTGGGCATCATTGGAGTGTGTCATTTGTTCAGTGTTCTCTATTAACTTCTGTCTTAATTGTTCCTCTGAAGCACTGCTCTCCTCCTGTAAATGCCTCAACTCTTCCATCAGCGTCTGGACAGTGTCACATTTTTGTTGTTTGCTCTCCCTGAATTCCATAATCTCCACTTCAAGTAGGCAGAGGCAGTTATGGATTCATTCATTTTTGGTGTGCACACAGCTGCTCCAGCTACAGGTGATGGAGGGAGTGAAGTACTGTGGACCTCCTGTTTTGATGCCCAGGTTTTGGGAGGTGCATGGTGTAGTTAATCTCCACCTCATTTCCCTTCAGTCCCTTTCCTTACCCTCTCTTCTCTCCTAGTCTCTTCTTCTCTCCTCACTGGAAATAGAAAATACTACTGTTAGCCTCTCTCTGTCTCATATCGATTCCTGTGGTTAATTCATAAAGGTCTCAGCCAATGTTCTTCAATTATAGGCAGAAGCCTTCAGGCCAAGTGAATCAATCCAGAGCCCACAGGTGGCTAGTGTAGTGTAGTGTCGTGCACGTGCTCAGAGCACATTCAGTTAGACTGACTGACAGAGGCTGAATAGTGACTTTCAAACATACACGTATATACACACACACAACCACACACACATAACCTTAAAAATCATAAGATGGCGTCGGAGAAGAGGGCAGACGTTTTACGTGCCCCCAGCCGATTGTGTTTTTTTTTGTTAACTTATTTGCAACTTATTTTTTACCTATTTTGTACAAAATGTTGCCGCTACCATCTCTTATGACCAAAAATACCTTCTAGACACCAGGACTGCGATTATTCACCACGGACTAGCCGAATACTCTTGTTCCTTTCACGACTCTGAAGAGCCCGACGCAAAGGATAAGCTGCTTCCTCGGGAACAGGCCCCGATCTCCGTGAAGAGGAGGTGGGGAAAGAACAGAATTCGCAGGCGATTGAATAAACCCCCACTTCCCTCCAGTCTGCTAGCAAATGTGCAATCTTTAGACAATAAAATCGACGAGTTATGCGGAAGATTAAACTACCAACGGAACATTAAAAACATGTAACATCTTATGCTTCACGGAGTCGATGCTGAACGACGACAATATCAACATACAGCTGGCTGGTTAATACGATGTATCGGCAGGATAGAACAACGGCGTCTGGTAAGACAAGGGGTGGCGGTCTATGTATTTTTGTAAACAACAGCTGTTGCACGATATCTAAGGAAGTCTCAAGCTATTGCCTGCCTGAGGTAGAGTTTCTCATGATAAGCTGTAGACCACACTACCTACCGAGAGAGTTTTCATCTGTATTTACTAGATTGTCTAGCCTGGCTGATTTGTAGGGGTCCAGATTTTGCAGCTCTTTCAGAACATCAGCTGACTGGATTTGGGAGAAGGAGAAATGGGGAAGGCTTGGGTGAGTTCCTAGCCTCAGAGCAGTGGGCAGCTGGGAGGAGTTTGTGCTACAGGATGCAAATTTCTGTTTGAAAAAGCTAGCCTTAGCTTTCTTAACTGCCTGTGTATATTGGTTCCTAACTTCCTTGAAAAGTATCACGGGGCTATTTGATTCTGTACGCCACAGGATGTTTTCGTGCTGGTCAAGAGCAGTCAGGTCTAGAGTGAACCAAGGGTTATATCTGTTCCTGGTTCTACATTTTTTGAATGGGGCATGCTTATTTAAAATGGTGAGGAAGGCCCTTTTAAAGAATAACCAGACATTATCTACTGTTAAGGGAATTTTTATCAATAATGACTAATTATGTATACATTTCAAATCAGGACTGACTAATCCGAATACTATTATGTTACTGTATATGTACTAATCCGAATACTTATGTTACTGTATATGAACTAATCAGAATACTATTATGTTACTGTATATGTATGAATTTTCTTTCTTAATCCTAGTACTGAATATAATGTGTGTAAATATAATCAAGAATTAGAACAATGACTGTCTGTTCCTTGGTAGAAATGAATGAACTATATCTTCAGACTGGCTAGAATGCTTATCTACACAAGAAGACCTTGGCTCGGTCATAAATTATATTAAATTGGTAGGGAGACGAAGTGGGAAGGCTTGAGATTCTGCCTTTGTACCAGGGTGGGAGAAGAGACGGGACAGTTCGAAAACTAATGACGTCATTTTCAGTTTATAACCTGTGGTAAACTGTATCGTGTTCAGTACTCTCGTGAATAAACTCTGCTGTTTGACTTTAAGACTGGGCTCTGTCCATTATTATAAAATAAGGGTCTTACAAATCCTTATGAATTGACAGAGTGTTTAATTTTAATTGGGTATTAAAACATAGAGCAATTTAATTCCTGCAACACGGGATGAGGTCAATATCATTCCAGGATACCTGGGCCAGGTCGATTAGAAAGGCCTGCTCGCTGAAGTGTTTTAGGGAGCGTTTGACAGTGATGAGGGGTGGTCGTTTGACCGCAGACCCATTACGGATGCAGGCAATGAGGCACTAATCCCTGAGATCTTGGTTGAAAACAGCAGAGGTGTATTTGGAGGGAAAGTTTGTTAGGATGATATCTATGAGGGTGCCCGTGTTTACGGATTTGGGATTGTACCTGGTAGGTTCCTTGATAATTTGTGTGAGATTGAGGGCATCAAGCTTAGATTGCAGGATGGCCGGGGTGTTAATTAAGCATGTCCCAGTTTAGGTTGCCTAGCAGCACTAGCTCTGAAGATAGTGCTGGGGAGCAATCAATTCACATATGGTGTCCAGGGCACAGCTGGGGGCAGAAGGTGGTCTATAGCAAGCAGCAACGGTGAGAGACTTGTTTCTGGAAAGGTGGATTTTTAAAAGTTGAAGCTGGAATTGTTTGGGTAATAAGAATTTGTTCTTAACTGACTTGCCTAGTTAAATAAAGGGGAAAAATTTATATAAAAACATCAGTCATTGTCAAGAAGTGCATCATCCCCACAGTGACTGTATGTTCATACCCCAATCAGAAGCCATGGATTATAGGCAGCATCCTCACTGAGCTCAAGGCTGGAGCTGCTGCTTTCAAGGAGAAGGACTTTAACCCGAAAGCTTATAAGAAATCCCACTATGCCCTCCGAAGAACCATCAAACAGGCAAAGCGTCAATACAGGACTAAGATTGAATCGCACTACACAGGCTCTGACGCTCGTCGGATGTGGCAGGGCTTGCAAACCATTAGACGACAAGGGAAAGCACAGCCGAGAGCTGCCCAGTGAAACAAGCCTACCAGACGAGCTAAACTATTTCTATGCTCGCTTTGAGGCAAATAACACTGCATGAGAGCAGCTGTTCCGGACGACTGTGTGATCGCACTCTCCGCAGCCGATGTGAGTAAGACCTTTAAACAGGTAAACATTCACAGACAGATTACCAGGACGTGTACTGCGAGCATGCACTGACCAACTGGCAAGTGTCTTCACTGACATTTTCAACCTCTCCCTGCCCGAGTCTGTAATACCAACATGTTTCAAGCAGACCACCATAGATCCTGTGCCCAAGAACACATAAGGTAACCTCCCTAAACGACAACCGACCGTAGCAATCACGTCTGTAGCCATGAAGTGCCTTGAAAGGCTGGTCATGGCTCACATCAACACCATCATCCCAGAAACACTAGACCCACTCCAATTTGTATACCGCCCCAACAGATCTACAGATGACGCTATCTCAACTGCACTCCACTCTGCCCTTTCCCACTTGGAAAAAATGAACACCTCTGTGAGAATACTGATCATTGACTACAGCTCCGCGTTCAACACCATAGTGCCCTCAAAGCTCATCACTAAGCTAAGGACCCTGGGACTAAACACCTCCCTCTGCAACTGAATCTTGGACTTCCTGACGGGCCACCCCCAGGTGGTAAGGGTAGTACTTCACTGGTGCCAAGCTTCCTGCCATCCAGGATCTCTATACGAGGCGGTGTCAGAAGAAGTTCCTAAAAATTGTCAGACTCCAGCCACCCTAGTCATAGACTTTTCTCTGCTACCGCACGGCAAGTGGTACCGGAGCGCCAAATTTAGGTCCAAGAGGCTTCTAAACAGCTTCTACCCCCAAGCCATAAGACTCCTGAACATTTAGTCAAATGGCTACCCAGACTATTTGCAGTGCCCCCCCCCCCCCCCCCACCCACTCTTTACACCGCTGCTACTCTCTGTTGTCAGATGTGCATAGTCACTTTATTAACTCTACCTACATGTACATACCTCCTCAAATATCTGGTACCCCTGCACATTGACTCTGTATCGGTACCCCCCTGTATATAGTCTCGCTATTGTTATTTTACTGCTGATCTTTAATTACTTGTTACTTTTATCTTTATTTTTTGAAACTGCATTGTTGGTTAGGAGCTCGTAAATAAGCATTTCACTGTACGTTTGATTTGATTTGATCCCCACACACACACCTCCCCAAACTATCTCTATGACACATATGGAGTTTGATATTCCTGCCAAATTGCCCTGTGGTCCTTTTTATACTGTTGCTGACTGAGACAAAAAGACACAGAGGCTAAGGTTCTCTATCACTCACACACACACACACACACACACACACACACACCTGCACACGCTCACATACACACAAACACTTAAAGCTCACACACTACTTCCTTACAGGGAAAACTTGAGGCAGTTACTAAAAATAGCTACTCGTTTCTTCCAGTGAGACAGCGGGAATTCAGTGATGTGGTTTTGGTGCTTTTCAATTATTTGTGTAACGGCGCATTGGCAATAACAGTTGAAAGCAAAGCTCTCTGAATTCAAAGCAATTGTCATCATTCCTGTAGTTGGCATTATTATCATCATAGAGAACAAGTCCTCAGAAGACTGCCTCAGTATGCAGGCCGCTGTGATCAAATCAAGTCAAATTGATTTATATAGCCCTTCGTACAATCAGCAGATATCTCAAAGTGCTGTACAGAAACCCAGCCTAAAACCCCAAACAGCAAGCAATGCAGGTGTAGAAGCACGGTGGCTTGGAAAAACTCCCTAGAAAGGCCAAAACCTAGGAAGAAACCTAGAGAGGAGCCAGGTTATAAGGGGTGGCCAGTCCTCTTCTGGCTGTGCCGGGTGGAGATCATAGCCAAGATGTTCAAATGTTCATAAATGACCAGCATGGTCAAATAATAATAATCACAGTAGTTGTCGAGGGTGCAGCAAGTCAGCACCTCAGGTGTAAATGTCAGTTGGCTTTTCATAGCCGATCATTAAGAGTATCTCTACCACTCCTGCTGTCTCTAGAGAGTTGAAAACAGCATGTCTGGGACAGGTAGCACGTCCGGTGAACAGGTCAGGATTCCATAGCCGCAGGCAGAACAGTTGAAACTGGAGCAGCAGCACAGCCAGGAGTCATCATGCCAGGTTGTCCTGAGGCATGGTCCTAGGGCTCAGGTCCTCCGAGAGAAAGAGAGAATTAGAAAGAGCATACTGAAATTCACACAGGACACCAGATAAGACAGGAGAAATACTCCAGATATAACAAACTGAACCTAGCCCCCCGACACAAACTACTGCAGCATAAATACTGGAGGCTGAGACAGGAGGGGTCAGGAGACACTGTGGCCCCATCCGATGATACCCCCGGACAGGGCCAAACAGGAAGGATATAACCCCACCCACTTTGCCAAAGCACAGCCCCCACACCACTAGAGGGATATCTTCAACCACCAACTTACCATCCTGATACAAGGCCGAGTATAGCCCACAAAGATCTCCGCCACGGCACAACCCAAGGGGGGGCGCCAACCTAGACAGGAAGATCATGTCAGTGACTCAACCCACTCAAGTGACGCACCCCTCCTAGGGAAGGCATGAAAGAGCACCAGTAAGTAAGCCAGTGACTCAGCCCCTGTAATAGGGTTATAGGCAGAGAATCCAAGTGGAGAGAGGGGAACCGTCCAGGCAGAGACAGCAAGGGCGGTTCGTTGCTCCAGAGCCTTTCCATTCACCTTCACACTCCTGGGCCAGACTACACTCAATCATATGACCCACTGAAGAGATGAGTCTTCAGTAAAGACTTGAAGGTTGAGAACGAGTTTGCATCTCTTACATGGGTAGGCAGACCATTCCATAAAACTGGAGCTCTATAGGAGAAAGCCCTGTCTCCAGTTGTTTGTTTAGAAATTCCAGGGACAATTAGAAGGCCTGCGTCTTGTGACCTTAGCGTACGTGTAGGTATGTACGGCAAGACCAAATCAGAGAGATAGGTAGGAGCAAGCCCATGTAATGCTTTGTAGGTTAGCAGTAAAACCTTGAAATCAGCCCTTGCCTTGACAGGAAGTCAGTGTAGGGAGGCTAACACTGGAGTAATATGATAATTTTGGGGGGTTCTAGGCAGGATTCTAGCAGCCGTATTTAGCACTAACTGAAGTTTATTTAGTGCTTTATCCGGGTGGCCGGAAAGTAGAGCATTGCAGTAGTCTAACCTAGAAGTAACAAAAGCATGGATTCATTTTTCTGCATAATTTTTGGACAGAAAGTTTCAGATTTTTGCAATGTTAGGTAGACAAAAAAAAGCTGTCCCTTGAAACAGTCTTGACAGTCCACGTGATGGAAGCAGTCTTGGAGTGTGGAGTCAGCTTGGTCTGACCAGCGTTGGACAGACCTCAGCTTGGGAGCCTCTTGTTTAAGTTTCTGCCTGTAGGCAGGGATCAACAAAATGGAGTCGTGGTCAGCTTTTCCGAAAGGGGGGCGGGGCAGGGCCTTATATGCGTCGCGGAAGTTAGAGTAACAATGATCCAAGGTTTTACCACCCCTGGTTGCGCAATCGATATGCTGATAAAATTTAGGGAGTCTTGTTTTCAGATTAGCTTTGTTAAAATCCCCAGCTACAATGAATGCAGCCTCCGGATAAATGGTTTCCAGTTTGCAAAGAGTTAAATAAAGTTCGTTCAGAGCCATCGATGTGTCTGCTTGGGGGGGATATATACGGCTGTGATTATAATCGAAGAGAATTCTCTTGGAAGATAATGCGGTCTACATTTGATTGTGAGGAATTCTAAAATCAGGTGAACAGAAGGATTTGAGTTCCTGTATGTTTCCTTCATCACACCATGTCTCGTTAGTCATGAGGCATACGCCCCCGCCACTCTTCTTACCAGAAAGATGTTTGTTGAAAGATGTTTGTCGGCGCGATGCGTGGAGAAACCCGTTGGCTGCACCGCATCGGATAGCGTCTTCCCAGTAAGCCATGTTTCCGTGAAGCAGAGAACGTTGCAGTCTCTGATGTCCCTCTGGAATGCTACCCTTGCTCGGATTTCATCAACCTTGTTGTCAAGAGACTGGACATTGGCAAGAAGAATGCTGGGGAGTGGTGCGCGATGTGCCCTTGTCCTGAGTCTGACCAGAAGACCGCTACGTTTCCCTCTTTTTCTTGGGTCGCTGCATGCGATCCATTCCGTTGTCCTGTTTGTAAGGCAGAACACAGGATCCGCGTCGCGGAAAACATATTCTTGGTCGTACTGATGGTGAGTTGACGCTGATCTTATATTCAGTAGTTCTTCTCGACTGTATGTAATGAAACCTAAGATGACCTGGGGTACTAATGTAAGAAATAAGGGTCCAGAGTAACGCCGAGGTCCTTCACAGTTTTATTTGAGACGACTGTACAACCATCAATATTAATTGTCAGATTCAACAGAAGATCTCTTTGTTTCTTGGGACCTAGAACGAGCATCTCTGTTTTGTCCGAGTTTCAAAGTAGAAAGTTTGCAGCCATCCACTTCCTTATGTCTGAAATACAGGCTTCTAGCGAGGGCCATTTTGGGGCTTCACAATGTTTCATTGAAATGTACAGCTGTCTGTCATCCGCATAGCAGTGAAAGTTAACATTATGTTTTCGAATTGACATCCCCAAGAGGTAAAATATATAGTGAAAACAATAGTGGTCCTAAAACGGAACCTTGAGGAACACCGAAATGTACAGTTGATTTGTCAGAGGACAAACAATTCAAAGAGACAAACTGATATCTTTCCGACAGATAATATCTAAACCAGGCCAGAACTTGTCCATGTAGCCCAATTTGAGTTTCCAATCTCTCCAAAAGAATGTGGTGATCGATGGTATCAAAAGCAGCACTAAGGTCTAGGAGCACAAGGGCAGATGCAGAGCCTCGGTCTGATGCCATTAAAAGGTAATTTACCACCTTGACAAGTGCAGTCTCAGTGCTATGATGGGGTCTAAAACCAGACTGAAGCATTTTGTATACATTGTTCGTCTTCAGGAAGGCAATGAGTTGCTGCGCAATAGCTTTTTTCAATATTTTTTTGAGAGGAATGGAAGATTCGATATAGGCCGATAGTTTTTCATATTTTCTGGGTCAAGGTTTGGCTTTTTCAAGAGAGGCTTTATTTCTGCCACTTTTAGTGAGTTTGGTACACATCCGGTGGATAGAGAGCCGTTTATTATGTTCAACATAGGAAGGCCAAGCACAGGAAGCAGCTCTTTCAGTAGTTTAGTTGGAATAGGGTCCAGTATGCAGCTTGAAGGTTTAGAGGCCATGATTATTTTCATCATTGTGTCAAGAGATATAGTGCTAAAACACTTGAGTGTTGATCCTAGGTCCTGGCAGAGTTGTGCAGACTCAGGACAACTGAGCTTTGAAGGAATACGCAGATTTAAAGAGGAGTCCGTAATTTGCTTTTTAATGATCATGATCTTTTCCTCAAAGAAGGAAAACACTCACTGCTGAAGTGAAAGCCATCCTGACTTGGGGAATATTGCTTTTTAATTAGCTTTGCGACAGTATCAAAAATAAATTTTGGATTGTTCTTATTTTCCTCAATTAAGTTGGAAAAATAGGATGATTGAGCAGCAGTGAGGGCTATTCGATACTGCACGAAACTGTCTTTCCAAGCTAGTCGTAAGACTTCCAGGTTGGTGTGGCACCATTTCCGTTCCAATTTTCTGGAAACTGGCTTCAGAGCTCGTTTCTTATGACAAATGTTTTTAGGGGTGCAACTGCATCTAGGGTATTGCACACGGTTAAATTGAGTTCCCCGGTTAGGTGGTTAACTGATTTTTGTCCTCTGACATCCTTGGGTAGGCAGAGGGAGTCTGGAAGGGCATCAAGGAATCTGTGTTGTCTGGGAATTTATAGCACAACTTTTGATGCTCCCTGGTTGGGGGTCTGAGCAGATTATTTGTTGCAATTGCAAACGTGATAGTCCAGGATTATGAGGAAAAACATTAAGATCCACAACATTTATTCTATGGGACAAAACTAGGTCCAGAGTGTGACTGTGACAGTGAGTAGGTCCAGAGACATGTTGGACAAAACCCACTGAGTCGATGATGGCTCCAAAAGCCTTTTGGAGTGGGTCTGTGGACTTTTCCATGTGAATATTAAAGTCACCAAAAATTTGAATATTATCTGCTATGACTACAAGGTCCGATAGGAATTCAGGGAACTTAATGATATGTGTGTGTGTTAGAAGTGTGCATGCGTACATACGTATGTATGTTGAATTGATGTGTGTGTATTTGTGTGTGTGTGTGTGTGTGTGTGTGGTGAACAAGAGAAGAAGATATGAAATGTTTATTTAGAAGGGTTAAGGAGAACGAGAAGACAATGAATTTTCCTTCTAGAGGCGTGTGTGACAAACCAGGAGGTAGATTGGGAGAGATAAGGCAGACAGAAAGGAAGGAAGGCTTTTCCACAACAAGATTATAAGTAACAGTAGCTCTCACTCTCTCTCACTCTCTGGCCTCCCTATCAACCCCTCTTCAAAGATAATTATTATAATTATGTGAACGCCATCTTCATAAACTCTGTGTTGCTTTATTCCTCAAAGCGGCCATTGCCTCTCTACCCTAGTGGAACCTCTTAACACTCCAGCCCGGTGCTCTCGGCTTTAAATAGCATCTGTAGCAGGACACGGAAATGACAGCAATGTACCAGGTAAAGCCATTTCTGAGGAGAACATTGAAGTGCATTGGGTTTCTAGTTGGATGTGTATGTACAATACTAACTCCCCCTCACGGCTTTCAATTCTCAAGAGACACAAGCCTCCTGGGTCCAGGTTTAAAACCTGTAAAGTTGTCATACACATTAAATCGCAAAAGAATGTCTAACTTCCACTTTAGATGTCAAAGTCATAGTTTGTTGATATTTTGAGCATTTACAGATGATCTGTATGGGAGATTATCTCCAAAAAGTGGGACAGAATATTTGGCCCATATTGTACACACAACTACAATAGAAAACACAACTGGCAGCTAGTTTCTGCTATGATTGACGTTACTTTGACTTTGATAGACATCACTTCTGCCTTGACCTTTTTAAAGTAATTTGATGTGCATGTTCTCCAGTATCCTTTCTCATACAGTTACTGTGGTCAAGTTCCCAGCGGTAAGGATGACTTTCTGAAATACGAGCCACAGAAATATAAACTGAGAGAGAAACCCCAAATGAGATAATTATTTTTCATATAAACTTCTGCCCAGTCAGTAGCCATGCGCAAGTGAGCTCAGAGTTCGTGTCACGTGACAAAATGCCCTGTTGGCCAGAGTGCTTAAAAGGACTCGCTAAGAATGAACATATCGAGCAAACAGACGGACGGTGTAAACCGGACGTCACAAATGGTTAAAACTACAAGACCAAAAAGACGTGAGGCCGCGGTCCAAACTTTGAAATGGTTAGAAACTTTGTACTGAGACCAGACGGCATGGAGCGGTGGCTACACGGCTGAAAATTGTTTAAACTCCACAGACCAGTCAGCGCGAGCCGAACGTTACAAAATGGTGAGACACTCTGAAACGCTCAAAGACTAGACCAGAAGATACACAGTCTGCAGCTGTGCATGTAAAAGTGGTCCTAGAACTTTGACTAAAGACACGGTGGGGGAAGTAAGACAATCCCCTCTGATACAACTGTTGGTATGTCTGAAGTGTTTATTCAAACGAACACTCCACGACCAGAGAAGCGCTACAACTAATAAGGACATCGTGACCTTTGAGGGACAACCAGAGCCTTATTTCGAGCGACTACCCATAGACTGATCGATTGGTTTCAACATGAGAGATGCGAGTGAAATGCAAATATATATTGCATTTCTAATCCGAATGAGCAGTGGTTAGGGTGCTGGGAACTGTGAGCTTAGTTTCCAAATGTATGTACGACAAGTTGACTCTCTTTGTCTCTCCATGTCTATCTTTCCCCACCCCTTTTCCATTGTGTCACAAGCCATCATATCGTATCAGTCCACTAGGGACTTTCATCTCATGCAAGTGTGTATGGTTATTCTGTGTTTATTTAATATATATTTCCTATATATATATTCAAAAGGTTCTTGCGGATCCAAGGATTATGCAACGTTCAGAATGAGACTGATAATTAATAATTGACGGAAGAGATATCTTTAGAGTTTAAGTCGGGAGATAGAAACTCGTTAAACAACTTTTCACGTAGTGCACCAACTTCCCAATTGGTTAATTGTTACATGATTAATTGAATCGTGTGACAATGAAACATAATTCGGTTGATTCGACAGAATACCAGTCATCAGATTACTAATAGTCATGTCACGACACATCTCCAGTGTCATTATCAACTGTTGAGTGCTGGGCGTAAAGATCACAATAGTTTTCTGTCACCCACAGAGAGCTATGAAGTTGGTGGGGGCCAGAACTACTGTTTGGGCCACAAAATACACATTTTCTCTGACCTTTTGACATGATTGTGTCACAAATGACATTGACTCTTCCTAAACTACACACTAGGCACACACTGGTTGAATCAATGTTGTTTCC
This sequence comes from Oncorhynchus nerka, assembly GCF_034236695.1. Classification (NCBI taxonomy): domain Eukaryota; kingdom Metazoa; phylum Chordata; class Actinopteri; order Salmoniformes; family Salmonidae; genus Oncorhynchus; species Oncorhynchus nerka. Next base: position 43,359,388 of record NC_088413.1, read on the forward strand.
ACATCATTTCAATGGAATAGACGTTGAATTGACTTTTGTGCCCGGTGGTAGAGACTGCCATTCCACCTTATATTTATATTATCAGCATGCTTATTATATTGTATTATTTGTTATATTATATTGCTTATTCCATGTGTAACTGTTGTTGTTTGTGTCGCAACTGCTTTGCTTTATCTTGGCCAGGTCGCAGTTGTAAATGAGAACTTGTTCTCAACTAGCCTACCTGGTTAAATAAAGGTGAAATAATAAATAAAAAAAAAAAAAAATTACTCATTAGCATGTCTTATTTTGCTATCATCCCCTATTTATGATTGACTTTCACTCATGTGTGCTGTGTTATTTACAACAATTCGATTTCACTTAACTCCTTACATTCTCACGTGTGAAATTTAATTTAATTGCATGAACTATGTGTATGGTGTGCTGTGATTCTACAGATTGGCATGGACATAATTGACTATGAGATGATGCCAATCCCCATCACCTATTTCCTCCCCAAACAAATTGCTAAACACGCCCCTAAACGAAACACAAAAGGAAATGGGCATTTACCTTCAGGACGCTGTTCAATTGGGAACCTCTCCACGATGGACATCTGACTCCTCTCCGCTGATCGCCTGTGCTACGAAGACTCCATTACACGTCTCTCATATAGCACTACTAAAGGAAATTGCTTATTTCTAACGTGTGAGTTGGACTCCAATTGTTGATCAGTATACACTCTAACCATTTTGTGTTGTTGTCCCCGTGTTTACAGCCTCAAGGGACCCGCCCTTGCGGCTGTAGTCGCAGAGCGGAGAAGCTGCACCAAGATCTACAGCAAGGAGCTATCAACATTACAACACAGCATCTACTCTGTGAGTGAAGTAATTGCTGCTGTTAGTTTTGCCCCAGGGCTCATAGTGATACTTGTAGTACTAACATCTAGCCTCCCTATACGTTTCTAACTGGGTAATTAGGCTAAATGTCACTCCACTCTAACGCACATTTAGACAGTAACAGAGAACATATCAACAAAAGTTTTTTAAGCAATTGTCACTTTTGTAAACTTCTAATAAATTACTTTTGATTGTACATTGCCTCTGTGGTTGTCATTGCCGTGGGATCTTGGAGCTCTGCTTTTGACAATTGCATACAAGGGCCTGGCCGTAAGAGCATTTAATGGGTGTGAAAGGGAAAGAGGCAAAAAGGAGTGCGGGAGTGAAGCCCCATTTAACTACAGTACACGGCGGCAAGCCACCGACTTTCATACTCTGCACACTCGTGTGTAGTCTTTTCACACACACACACACTCTTTCCTCCTCACAATGTCCTCGCAAATGTCAGGATTCTACAGTACACCTGGTGACACGTCAATGTCAGGATGACACGTCTCCTTGCAAAGTAGCTCTCCCTTTCTAATATCTGACAATGCTCTGTCCCTACAGCACATAGAACAGTAGGATAAATTATCTAGTACAGAACACACCATGGAGGAGATTATGTAGGGTAAGCTGATCACATAATACAGCTGGTAGATACCACTGGTCCTTAAATGTGGCTTTTCACTTGTTTCTATGCAAATTTGCCATGTATTCAAGTTTTCTGAGTGTGTGTGAGAGGGAAGGAGAGATTGTGAGAGTACAGTGTGTTGGTGAGGAAGAGCAAGAGAGCGCGCCAGTGCGTTGGTGTGCAAGAAAGGGTGTGTAAATACAGGGTGAGGGGGAGGGAGAGGAGAACCGAACCAGAATCTCTCATGTGCTTGACTTGTAAAATTATGACAATTTTGAAAAGGTCAGACCAAAGTAATTCAGCTCACCATGTTCCAAAACAGTGCTCACAGCATGTCTTCACTTCACAGCAATAACAACTCCACGATCTTCAGCAAAAAAACAAACATCTCTGTACAAAAACAGAATCAGTTCAAACTGGGGGATCTTCCAAGAAATTTGTTACCTACTAATTATGAAAATGGTTACTACAGGTTCTTGTCTTGATCCTCGTTTGGAGTCTGCCTCGTTCTCTTTGCAGACCGGTTTCATGTCTTTCTGAGAGAAAATATTGATTTTCCTCATCAGAAGCAACAGTAGGTAAAATGAAAGGAACTGACCCATTGTTTCCTGATGCAGAGAGAGGTCAATGTGTTATTATCCAAAGTGAGCCGGCCTTACTTTGAAGAGGATAAACACAGTAGCGGTGTATGGGTAAAATCTCTGGGGAAGCCAAGCCGGGGGAAAAAGCCATCATATTACAACCTACAGTATATGTGTTGTGATAATTGCGTTGTTTGCTCTTTAACCTGTTAGTTCATGCCCTGCCACCGTGATATACTGTAAGAAGTAAGACAGTAAGAAGACAATGGCAGAATAAATTAAACCACAGCTTTGTTTCATCATAAAACTGGAGAGCAACATCTGTCCGGTGGAGTCTACAAAGCATATTGCATGTAACAAACAGTTACATGACCTACAGCTTGGTCAATCAAGTTAATGTTTTCAACATTTTCGGCGACTGAACTATTGATTTAGATCACCAGAGAGTTACTGCAAGTCTACTGTTACTGCAAGACTATTTCAACATGATCAAATCACCTATGCCAAGTCTAGTACAGTGACAAAAGATTCCAAAAACATTTTATTCCAATCAAAATAAGTTAAATATCATGTGGCTGTCCATGGTACTGATTTCAGTGTGTGCCGATGCCGTCCTCTCATGTTGCCGAAACGGTCTCACTCTGTCATACTTTGAGTATTTGTTGTCCTAGCATACTTGGCTAAAATGCTTGCTTGCTAGCCTAACTTCCTTTCATGGGCAACAATTAGCCAGCTGGTTAACATTAACTAGGCAAGTCAGTTAAAAACAAATTCTTATTTAAAATGACTGCCTACGCCGGCCAAACCCTAACCTGGGCGACGCTGGGCTAATTGTGCGCCACCCTATGGGACCATTCAGGATCTTAAAGACGAGACTTGCATCTACATACTGCTTAAAGCTAACCAGACTGAATAAATTACGTTTGTGAATGATGTGACAACGGTGGTAACAGTTTGGTTTGTTATCAAAAATATTAAGTGTTTGTTCGTAAAGTGATTCACTTGGTTTCAGAATAGTAGCTCCTGCTTGTGACCAGCAAGTGAGGCGAAATCTCAGATGTGAGAAGATCATAGCCTGCATATATAGTTTGGCGGTCTCCAGGGGAAGGTCTTATAAACCTAAAGTTGGATCATCCAAAGTTAACCACCTTGCAAATGTCACTGCAAAAGGAAACCTTCTGCCAACACCCCCAAAGAAGTTAGTCATGGTTATTTCCTTTAGATATTGTCTTGGTCTAATTCCAAACTCTACACCAAAAAAAGGGTGTTATTTTCATCATAAAAAGGTGAATGATGGGCATTTTTCAGGTGGAGTTATAATGCTTGTTCCCGCGTGCACATTTTTATGACAGGACTGATTTACATGCGTATGTATGGTGTGCTTATAAAGCATATAAGCTCAATATTTTTTGTAGATATTTGGTGTGAAATTTACGCAACGGTTATAAATGAGGCCCCAGATGGTTTGAAGTGGCCCACAATTTCCACTTCCATCATATGCAGTCTCATTTCATAATTTGTATGTATTGTAAGTGTTATGTAGGTTAATGTAAAAGTTGCAATAACTATATGTAGCCAGCTGGTAAAAGCACATAGCTGTGTTCATTTATATCCACTAGATGGCAGTGTCCCTTTAAGAGAACCATAAATAATGTGTGCAAGCAGTTATGGGATTGGGCAGTGAGGCCTCCCTGGGGTTGCTGTGGCACTTCAGTGACCAGACTGCCGGGATCCAGAGAGCGTTGTGAACCATTGTAGATCATCGCAGAGGATCATCTCCATCCAACCAGCAACTTTCAGAGACTGTCTCTACTCTACAGTATATCCTTGAACTGACTGAGAACAAACATTCCACGATGTCAGAGCCAGCATGTGATGAGGATAACCCTGTAGTTGACTTACAGTCACAGATTGCAAAACTAAATAGGAAACATGACGAAGCAATGGCAACTATTGCGCTTTGGTAATGGGTCAACAAGGTCATATGTGTACTGTATGTACCTAGAGAGCGACAGATCCAGCATTTTAGTGGTGATGTCTCTAAAGATGGTTGGTCAGTTTATGAGTTCATTGAAGAGGTTGAACGTGTAATTAGAGCACTGTTGAAAATGTCGATTTCATACGGTCTCTGTTGAGGGGGTCAGCTTTAGAGGAAGTGCGGTTACACAAGGGTGGAGAGTCAAAGCAGCCCAGTGACCCGTTCTCGTATCTAAAGGGGGCTTATACAGAGAAGTGCAGTGAGCTGTTACACACCATCAGGGAGAGGATTTTCGTGATTACTCACCTGCCCTCTCGCAGATACTTCGATCAGTACAGAAACAAGAACAAGACGTAATTCCCGAGGATAACGTTTTAAAACGGTCACAAACCCGTTCATTGAGGGCGTCATAGATCCTGCTCTCAAGAGAGCTGTGGAAGTTAGTCAGGAAGAGGCCTCAGTCTACTCTGTTTAATGTGAGGAAGACATCAACTGATCATCAACTGTAACAATAAGGTTGTCAAGAGAAGGAAAGTGTTGTGTGACCAGACAGGGAGGGATTCTGTCATTGATGTACAGGAGAAATCAGCTGTCTCTTTGGAAGATGTTCTTATAGTGGTGGCCAAGCACAGTAAAGCCATGGAGAGCTTACAAACGCAATCTGGGGTCTTGCTCTGAACAAGGAGAAGACTGGCAATGACACAGGTTGGAAACCTAGAGCCAAACCAAAGTTTACTGATAACGGTCAGCCCATTTGCTTCAAGTGTAAAGGGGTGGGACACATTTTTAAGCAGTGCACAAAGAAGAATATGTCAGTAAATGAGTCCACTACCACACAAGCTACTGGTGTGCAGGAAAACTAGCATCCGTGGTTGCAAAGACTGGGCAATACAGGAAAAATCTGTAGGCTTACCCGACAGTACTTGTTGTCGTGACAGGTTTCTTGAGCACGCAGTGGGCAAATGTTCAGTTGTAGTTCTCAAGATTTGGGGTGGGTTGCTGGTTACCAGGATCCAAGTCAGCACTATCCATGAGTCATTCTTCAGAGAACTCTTATTAGGGGAAGTTGAAGACATCTGAAGCCATCCTGCTGCCGAAAGCATAACTGCAGCTAATGGGTTGGACATCCCTTTCCTAGGTTACCTTGAGTTAGATGTAGAGACCATGGGGACAACTTTACCCGGGTGTGGCTTCCTGGTAGTCAAAGAACATCAGCAGATGCAAACAACTAGTCCATGCCGAGTTTGAAACAACTCTATACAGAGAGTTGAATTCTGATTGGAGAGAAGCCTTTCAGCGAGTACAGCAATGTGATGTTATTGAAAAGTCTTCAGGTCCCCGTGTGGCTGGTAAGGATACTATACATGTACCTGTGTCGTCTGTAGCCACAGTCTACGCAAGGGGACTTAAAACTCTCTCACATGAAATACAATTTTATTGTTCACATACACATATTTAGCAGATGTTAAAGTGGGTGTAGCGAAATGCTTGGGAGATGGCACTAGGATGCTGATGGAGCGAGCTAACGCACCATTGCCAGGTGGTCTCGTGGTCGTTCCCACACTTGTGGAGTCAAAGAGTTACTTGTTTCCAGTTCAAGTTGTAGATTTCTCTCAGGAGGATGTGTGGTTGAACCCTAGGAGCTGACTTGGCATTCAGACTCAGATAGAGTGTGTTGACAGTGATCCATGTGAGGTGCAGTTCGAGCCTATCTCCGCCGACACAGAAGTGACTGTTGACAGAAAAGGTCAAACATCTGACAGTGACTTTCAGTTGATATTGGACAGCCTACACATCGGTGGGACACAGGAAGAACAAGCAGCGCTATCTGACCAGTTACTCAGACGTGTTTGCTTTCCAGGATAAGGACCTGATAAAGTCAAACGTTAGATTAATTTGGTCGGTGACACACCAGTAACACAGCCCTGCTGCCACATTTCTCCTACACAGTACAAAGCGGTTGGGGAGCACATCATCAAGCTTTTGAAGAAGCGTGTCATCCAGGCAAGCTCGAGCTCATACGCTTCCCCTGTGGTCCTAGTCTGTAAGAGTGATGGGACTCTTCGTCTATGTGTTGACTATAGGCGACTGAACACAAAAACTAGACATGATGCTTTTCCTTTGCCACGCATCGACAAAAGTTTAGACAAGCTAAGTAACACACTCTTCATGGTGCAAAGTTATTTTGGACTAATGATCTTGCCATTGGTTACCATCAGGTTGCAGTTCAAGAAAGTGACAGAAACAAGACAGCATTCACAACTCCTTTGGATTATGGGAGTGTCTTAGGATGTTGTTTGGGGTTTGTGAATAGGCCTGCTACGTTTCATCGACTCATTCAAGTTACTATGAGTGACCTAGTCTTTCAGATACTGTTAGCATACTTGGATGTTATACTCATGTTCTCTCAGACGCTCCAGGACCACTTGGAGAGACTTGAGACAGTACTGAAGAGACAGGGTTGAAAGTGAAGCTTGAGGAGTACCATTTCCTTTAACAAGAAGTACGTTTCTTTGGGGATCAGATTTCAGCAGAGGGTATTGGCGTAGACCAAAAGAAGATCACCTCCGTAAAACAGTGGCAAGTCCTCTGTATACTCAAAGATCTGAGGTCATTTCTTGGCTTCTGTAACTACTACAGGAGGCTCATTGATGGTTTTTACAAACTGGCTGGCCCTCTCCATGACCTAGTCAATATGTGTCTCAGAGAAGATATCTCTGCAAAAGCGAAAAGGTTGTTTGAAGGTTCATGGACATCTGAGTGGCAGGTTGCTTTTGAGAGGTAGGTTGCTTTTGAGCTGTTGAAAGAGAAAACTGACCACTTCTCCTGTGTTAGGTTACATTGATTTTACTTTACTCGTACATTTATTGCAAGTGGCCTAGGATTAGGTGCTGTTCTCTACCAGCAGCAAGGATATAGGAAGATAGTAATAGCATATGCCAGCAGGTGGCTCCGTAATGCTGAAAAGATTGACAGCACCAATTAAACCCTTCCTAGCTTCACAACCCATTAAAGTTGTTGCAGTGGATTTCACCATTGTTGAACCTGCGTCTGATGGTTGTGAGAAAGTGTCAGTGGTACCGGATGTTTTCACTAAGTTCACTCAAGCGTTTCCTACTTGTGACCAGAAAGCAGATACTACAGCCAAGGTCGTTCTCAATGAGTGGTTCATGAAGTATGGGGTGTCTAAGACAGAGAGAAATTTAGAGAATTAAGTCATCGCTGAGTTGTGCAAGCTTTATGGAGTCAACAAAACCTGCACATCCCCCATCACCCTTAATAGAACATTCCATGATCTCCTGTGCACACTGCCTCCAGAAAAGAAGCGCTGTTGGCCTTAGCAATTACCAGAGTTGGTGTATGCCTACACTGTGATGCCCTAGTCCACTGCTGGGTTCTCGGCGTACTACCTCTTTTACCTTCCTGTTGATGCTTTGTTAGGTTCTCCACAATAAACATGACTGGTTGGTTGTTCACAAGGAGCATTTGAATGAGGCACATGCAAGAGCAAGAGAGTACACGGAACAAAAAGCAGCAGAGAGAGTTGAACCTCAAAGACAAAGTGTACTGTCCACTCATTGTGATGTGGGGCCAGCTGGTTTACTTACCTCAGGGTAGAAACAAGATTCAGGATGCTCGGAGTCCCTCTGTGTAGCGTTCATAGGGTTCATCTAAGGCTGTGTGTGAGAGTCCATCCTGTCCCTGCTCCTAGGAGCCTTCTGCTCCTGAGTTTGTAGTTTTAGAGGAAGTCTCTTATTGAAAGGAATACACACAGCCTGTGGGTAACGTTGATAGGGAGCAATTTTTCCGGTAGAAAGGAACATGAAGATGTTACTGAGGAACAAGATGTTTCTGAGCCAGTTCATGCAGATGATTCTGTGAATGAACCAGAGGTTGAAGTGCCCGTTCCTGCTCCACGCAGATTACCAGAGCAAACGCAAGGGGTAAATCAGCTTGTAATAATGCAGTTCCATTCAGTCCCAAAGTGTTGTACCTGTCTGGGAACTGTGTTCTACAGAGAAACTCTAAGTGAAGTTAGAAACTTGTGCTAAGTCACAGAGGACGGTGACTTTGTAGCAGGGGAGAATGCAGCCAGGTGGTAAAAGCATGTAGCTGTTGTCACGACGTGGCCCTTTTTGAATGTACATCGTGGCTCCCCCCCTCTCCCACTCTCTCTCCCACATCAGGTTTTACAACGATCATAAATACCTGGTAGAAACTGCCATGCAGTATTGAGGGAGAGTCTACGGAGAACAAAGAGCTTCTCTTGCCATTACTCCTAATCCCCAAAATGGGAGAATTAAACCATATTAATATTTTTGAGAATGTGGGAATGGTCAATGGGTATTTAAAGAACAATCCTGTCAAAGTTGTTTAATTTGGTGACCTCATGAAAGACAGGAGACACACATTACTGTATCTCTGTTTGTGTACACTTTTCAATTATTAGATTTACATCTAGATGTTGGATAAAATAAGTAAATATGAAACTATTTGTGAAAGGATATAATGTGATGTTGGCCTTCTAAATGAGATACTTGTTAAGATGTAAAGTTTTATCTAGTCAGTGGCCACGCCCACGTGAGCATAGACTTGGTCGGCATCATGGAACGCTCCCTTCTTCCACAGAATATAAAACCCACTTCCTACAAAATGTACACCAGACTAGAAAACATACAGCTGACGATACAGGTGAAATGGTTAAGAACTACAGCTCTATAGGCCACGGAGACCATACAGCGTGTAGCATTGGCAACACGGCTGGAAATGGTTAAACAATGACATACGGGCGTAAATATATACATTGCAATTATTTTCGAATGAGCGGTCGTTCATGTGCAAAGGATTAGCATTTCAATTAACATAATTATCAACTGTGTGCAGTGAAACCATTTTGTCTTTCCCGCTTTTTGTCTGTCCCCACCCCTTTCCATTGTCTACCAAGCCATCAAACCGGTTTAGTAACCAATAACTATATTGTTTGTTTATGTATTTCTATGATTTTAGTTAGTTAGTAAATAAATCATTATAGCTCTGATTCATTATGGAAACTAGGGTTCGTGCAGATATCCAAGGGTTTGCGACATTCAGTAATGAGAACTGATGAGGTAATAATGATACATTAATAGAAGACTAATCGATAAGATATGAAAATATCTGAAGAGTCGATTCGGGAAATAGAGACGAAACATATTCCCGTGGTGTCCCGACTTCATAGTTAAAGTTTACATTATTAGTTTAATCACGTAATAATAATTACACAGAGAATTGATTTGATAAAATAACAGTCTTCACATTTAATGATAGTCAGACACGACACTGAATTTATATACACTAGAAGGCACGGTTCCTTTAAGAGATCCATAAATAATGTGCACAAGTGGTTATGGGATAGTGCATATGCAGTGTGCACCTTCCTAGGTTTTGGCCTTTCTAGGGAGTTTTTCCTAGCCACCGTGCTTCTACACCTGCATTGCTTGCTGTTTGGGGTTTTAGGCTGGGTTTCTGTACAGCACTTTGAGATATCAGCTGATGTACGAAACGGCTATATAAATAAATTTGATTTGTAAGAGTGTGAGCAAGCAATTACACTGGAGAGCTGTTGAAATCCATTATGGGTCCAATGTTACTTTAGATGGATTGACATGAAGATGTTAGCTTCTTGCTAGCTGAATACCAGTGCTCTCCGAACTATGTGGAGTTGATGCTAACATTATTTGAAGCTGCTGTATGGGTGAGATGAGGATCTACTTTTCCATGTGTAGTTAGGGTATCACGTGGACAGTGTGTTTAAAGCAGAGCCACTACCGTTCATGCATTTTACTTATGGTACTCATTGTTTTTATGCACTTTACTAACATATTTATTTAACTTGATTGTTATTTAGACTGAACTTCACTTCATGGTGACTTCACCTTGCAGTGATTTCCCTCCTACATTATCCTATTTTATTATTTAAGCTTCGACAGAATAAACAGCCCCAAACTAGTTTGTGTCCAGTGCTTGGTTTACTTCGCCCGGCTACATTAAGCTTTGGTAAAATATACAGGATCTTTGCTGGTGTGAGGGAGATAGACAGGGTAGACAGGATCCACTGTAGACAAACGGCTCACTTAGTCCAAACTGCTCATTTACAAAAAACCTTATAAACACTCTTATGACTATGTAGCTGAGTGCTGTGAAGTGAAAAAGCTCTCACAAAAACACACGCAGACTCGTTCTCCAAATGCATGCAACAATTTAAACAATTCTCCACTCGCCTCTCTCTTTAGACAATAGTCATGTGTGGATAGATATCATAAAGTGGGAGCTGTATTGATCCAGACGGAATTTCTGACACCATAGGCCTGCAGATCCCAGTAGGGCTGGTCAAAGCTATGATATGTCTGGGTGTCTGAGCCCGTGTATTTAACAGAAAGGAATACCCCACATTAATAATGGATGGAGAACGATGTGAGACAAGAATACTTCATTGAGGGCTGGATGGCGAGATGCCTGAGCTGGAGAAGGAGGGAGGAAGGAGAGTGCTCAAGTATCCTCTTTCGGTTAGTTTCGCCCTGCAGACAGAGAGCGGGAGAGAGAGACAGAATATGGCAGACAAACAGAAAGACAAACAGTAAGAGAGAGAGAAAGAGAGAGAGAGAGAGAGTGAGAGACACAGACAGACAGGTCCATTAGGATTTGTATTGCCCTCCACTGGTGTGTCCTCTGGGTGCAGAAACGGAGTGTGTTTGGCCACCAAAGTGCTATTGATCAGATCACAGTGTTATCTCTCCCGCTTGTGTGTATAAGTCATGGCTTCCTTGAGGGACCTATGGTATGTATGTGTGTCTGAAAAGCTGAGAGGTGCTGTGACCACCCACACACACACACACCAGCAAAGTCAGTTTGACAAGCCAATGACCTGCTGTGTCAAGCCATTGAGCCTCTCTTATAATACAGAGTGCTTACTCAGCATGTTAGTTCACTCCTGTTCAAATCAATGTGTAAATACTACCAGTGTCATCCAGGACATTCAGGGAGAGTTTTCACTCAGTAGTGGAAAACGTACTAAATCGTCATACTTGAGTAAAAGTAAAGATATCGTAATAGAAAATGACTCCAGTAAAAGTGAAAGTCACCCAGTAAAATACTACTTGAGTAAAAGTCTAAAAGTATTTGATTTGAAATATACTAATGTTTCAAAAGAAAATGGAATTGCTACTTTAGTTTCAAAAGTATAAAACAATTAGAATTCCTTATATTAGGAGAACCAGACGGCACAATTATTACTTTGGTTTTATGACAGATAGCCAGGGGCACACACCAACACCCAGACAAAATTTACAAACGAAGCATTTGTGTTTAGCGAGTCTGCCAGGCAGTAGGGATGACCAGGTTGGTTTTCTTGCTAAGTGCGTAAATTGGACCATTTTCCTGTCAAAATGTAAAGAGCACTTTTGGGTGTCAGGGAAAATGTATGGAGTAAAGTACATTATTCTCTTTAGGAATGTAGTGAAGTAAAAGTTGGCAAAAATATAATTAGTAAATTAAAGTACAGATACACCAAAAAACTACTTAAGTAGTACTTTAAATCTTTTTTACTTCACACCACTGCTTTCACTGTCCATCAGATTCAGGACTCTTCAGACATTCACATTTTTTCAAGGGGAAATACAAACAAAACAACACACTGTACATTACACACATACTGTATGTACAAAAAGGCTGTTGAAGAAAACATGTTGTTTAAATCTGAGCCTAGCAGAGAAGAGAGTTGTGAAAATGGGTGTTTATTACCAATACCTCTCTGCAAGTCAGAGTCAGCCTTAAATCGATTCTGCTGTGAGTTTTGAATGTACAGTATGGCATGTTTAGACTGTTCATCGGTCTGTCAGATCTGAAGTGGAGTGAAGGGAAAGAGGGAAAGAGAGCTGGAAGGATCAATGAGGGATCATTTTCTCGTCTTCTCCATCAGTCACTCCCTCTGTAAGCTTTGTCTAGGCCTATTGATTGGGTATCGTGTGTCATGATCACTGCTATCCTTAATTTCCTACCAAGATAAATTGAAGGAGAGAGAGGGCGAGAGAGAGTTTGTGTATGTACAGTATGCGTGTGTGTGTGCACGTGCATGTGTCACAAACTTCTGCGAGACTGGTGATTATATTTAGCCGTCAAATTGTTCAATAATGTGCCTAGCAGAGACAAAGACAGAATGCAACACATTACAAAGAATTTATCCTATTTTCCCACATATTTTATTTATTTTTCTACTCAAAGTCAAACGCAGCACGACGGCGTGGGGAAATGTGTCCATGTCACCAGCTAATTGCATCGTTGTCCATCCTATTAAGCAATGTGAAAGGTGAATGCAATTTGCCAGTCAGTGGATCTCACAACGTTTTATGTAAGCCACTTGGGCTGTTGTTGATGCCAGTCCCACTCAAGCCAGCAGAAATACACTTACATAACCAAACGTGCCAGCACCAAGTTGTCACGCGCTAATAACTAGGCCTGTCCCACTCGCTCCACATGTTTACAGAGAGGGCCCGGTTCTCTGTTATAACCTTGTTAAAAAAATATTCTAATCCTTCCTTCCTTTATCTGCAAAGTGAACAGGTGAAAGCAAATCCCCTGTAAAAGCATCAATCATACCACGTTAACCTATCCTGTATGTAGGCGAGGAGAGGAGGCCTCTGTAGACTATTGAGGCACACCCCAGCAGTTTCCCCAGCAAGTCTCTCAGTGGCTTCCGGCACCAATGAAGGAGAGGAGACGACAAGTAGGGGAGGCACGCATAGACTACTGGAGACACACCTCAGCTGTTTCCCCTCACTAGCCTCTCTGTGGTTTCTAGCACCGATGAAGGAGATGAGACGACGCGTAGAGGTCTCTGTAGACTAATGAGACAGAGCCCAGCAGTTCCCCAGCTAGCCTTTCTGTGGCTTCCAGCTCCGGTATAGGAGACAAGGAGAGGATGTATCTGTAGACTATTGAGAGACACCCCAGCTGTACTGTTTCCATTAACTAGTGTTATGGCAGGTGGCAGCATTAACCGGGTCAAGGGCTGTGCTCTGCCAGGAAGCCTGGATAAGTCGACAGGTGTGAGCAATCAGGATGATTGGCATTCTGTGACCAGAGGCCTCTCGACCTTCCAGTGTTTGTGGTTTTGTGTTAGCTAACCTCTTTAGTTTAGGCAGTTTTATTTTTGTATATATTTATTTTGGGTTCCACTTTAACAAATACTAATCTGCTTGGACTGCCCGACCATGCGAGTCATGACTGAGCTGGCCTTTAACCTTACCTGAAGGTAAGGGTGCTGTCAACACCTGGTCGCACAAGCTTACTTCTCAACTTTATGCACACATCAAACCAGGTCACAGACCATGTAGCTAGGCCTAAGACTACTAGACATAAGTGCAGCAACATCACTAGGCTAGTAAATGGTTTCGTAACACTAGCCTCTCTGTGGATTCCAGCACCAATGAAGAAGACAAGGAGGGGATATACAGTGCAGTCGGAAAGCATTCAGACCCTAGAGTTTTTCCAGATTGTTTCGTTACAGCCTTATTCTAAAATTGATTAAATAAAACATTTCCCTTATCAATCCACACACAAATACCACATAACGACTAAGCGAAAACAGGTTTAGATTATTTTGCAAATCTATTACAATTAAAAAAACAGAAATACCTATTTACATAAGTATTCAGACCTTTTGCTATGAGCCTCAAAATTGAGCTCAGGTGCATCCTGCTTCCATTGATCGTCCTTGAGTTGTTTCTACAACTTGATTGGAGTCCACCTTTTTTAAATTCAATTGATTGGACAAGATTTGGATAAACACCAACCTGTCTACATAAGGTCCCACAGTGCATGTCAGAGCAAAAACCAAGCCATGAGGTCGAAGGAATTGTCCGTAGAGCTCCGAGACAGGATTGTGTTGAGGCACAGATCTGGGGAAGGCTACCAAAACCTTTCTGCAGCATTGAAGATCCCCAAGAACACAGTAGCCTACACCATTCTTAAATGGAAGAAGTTTGGAACCACCAAGACTCTTCCTAGAGCTGGCCGCCCGGACAAACTGAGCAATCGGTTTGCAGCACTCCACCAATCAGGCCTTTATGGTAGAGTGGCCAGACGGAAGCCACTCCTCAGTAAAAGGCACATCACAGCCTGCTTGGAGTTTGCCTAAAGGACTCAAGATTGGAGGGGTTATAGATGATCTGGTCTGATGAAACCAAGATTGAACTCTTTGGCCTGAATGCCAAGCGTCACGTCTGCAGGAAGCATTGTGGTGGCACATCACGCTGTGGGGATGTTTTTCAGCGGTAGCGAGACTAGTCAGGATCGAGGAAAAGATTAACGGAGCGAAGTACAGAGAGATCCTTGACGAAAACCTATTCCAGAGAGCTCAGGACCTCAGACTGGGGTGAAGGTTCACCTTCCAACAGGACAACGACCCTAAGAACACAGCCAAGACAATGCAGCAGTGGTTTCGGGACAAATCTCTCAATGTCCTTGAGTGGCTCAGCCAGAGCCCGGACTTGAACCCAATCGAACCTCTGGAGAGACCTGAAAATAAGTGTGCAGCGAGGCTCTCAATCCAACCTGACAGCGCTTGAGAGGATCTGCACAGAATTATGGGAGAAACTCCCCAAATATAGGTACATGCCCAAGAAGATTTGAGGCTGTAATCACTGCCAAAGGTGCTTCATCAAAGTACTGAGTAAATGTGTTTTTTTGTGTTTTTTTATACATTTACAAACATTTCTAAAACCTGTTTTTGCTTTTTAATCAATTTTAGAATAGGGCTATTATGTAACAACATTTTAGTCAAGGGGTCTGAATACTTTCCGAATGCACTGTAGACTGAGACACACCCCAGCTGTTTTCCTGTAGATTCCAGTTTAGATTAAGTAGAGGAGAGAGTGAGAGGATGTATCTGTAGACTATTGAGAAACACCCCTGTTTCCCCTAGCTAGCTCCCCTGTAGCCTCCGGATCCAATGAAGGAGACAAGGAAATTATGTATCTTTAGACTATTGAGACACACCCCAGCTGTTTTCCTGTAGATTCCAGTGTAGATTAAGGAGAGGAGAGTGTGAGAGGATGTATCTGTAGATTTTTGAGACACACCCCAGCTGTTTTCCCTAGCTAGCCTCTCTGTGGCTTCCAGCACCGGTAAGGAGAGACTGTATCTGTAATCTATTGAGACACAACCCTGTTTCCTCTAGCTAGCTTCTCTGTGGCTTCCAGCTCGGGGGATGCTAATTACATTAAACACAGATAACGAGCCACTTTGATGATCGATTAGAGAGGAAGTAGGAGATATGGAGCAGCGGCGTGTAAAGTGAATCCTGACACCACCCACGAGAGAGAGCGAAAGCACTACTGCTGTTGCTCTGGATGTGAACTTGAGAAGAGAACATAAATATATCATTTTGATTCTATTTGATGGTGTGCACTACACAGCGGGAGTACAATAATGAGATTCTATGTGCTCTGTGGACATTCTGTGGTTATGTGAATAACCCATAACACTAACTAATAGATACATGTTTATTTATTTATTTCATTATTCCATCTGGAGGGAAAGATTGCAGAATCATGCAGATGCACAACATCTATCTGGATAATACGAAGTTGGGAATGATATTGTAGTGGAGAAGTTGGAGAGGAACACATTGAAGCTAATAATAGTGAGCAGATCACCAATTCAAAAGTGTTACATTCTCGTGTTAGTGCTGGACATTATGTCCATAGGGTCCTTTAGAAAAGTCTCTGGAGCCCTGGGGGAGAACAATATATGTACCAGATACCTGTGTTTAATGTTTTAGACACACACACACACACACACACACACACACACCACATCGCATTCTGTTTCTAAGGCTACAGGAAAAACTATTTATTTTGTGATCCAGATTAAATCGTTTGACAGATATGGTTTAGCACTCTCATCCTCAATCCATCTCACTGTACAATGATGGGAATAGAAGAGTAGCCACCAGATGTCCACACTACAGAGGAAAACATTTGCTTTATCAACAGAATTGATGAGCAAGTACATGAGCTACTTATTTCATAATTTAGGATCCGTTTTCAAGTTAGGAGTGAGGTCGGGGTCAGGAGTAGGGATTTAGGAAAAGAAAAATGTTTTTCCTGGAGATGAAGCCTCATACTTCAGTCTTTTATATCACAGTCAGATATTGACACCCCAGAAGTGCTTGTAGGAAGTAAATGCTGTTCTGCTGCTGGCTCAAAGCTTCCATGTTGTTAATACTAATGTCATTTCATGCTATCAAATGAACTCGCTTCCAACTGATGCAGAAACACAATACAAAAGCACCCTGATTTGTATTGCATTTCTGCCAGCTAGTAGCTGCTTTGATTTCGGTTTGGTGGTTTTGGTTTGTAATATCTCTGTCAAATGGCTTAACTGTATCACAGAGCCACCTAGTACATACAGTATACAGCAGAGCGATGTACGGTTTGTCAGAGTATTTATCTAATACATTTGTGTAGTCATTTCTGGGCAGGAAAATGGAATGATTAATTTGAGTCATTGTTTGGTCAGACCTGTGGTGACGCTACTGGGAAACACGTACACACACACACGCACAGACTTCCTTATACACACCCACTCTATCTGACCCAATGAAAAACAGACTGTCAGCTGTGAAATTGCTTAAACCAACCTCCACTTCCACGCATGCTTAGACAGGAAAGTCACTGAGGCACATTGACAGGCAGGCAGCAGTCCCCCCATCCCCCTCACACAGAGAGGTAGGGAAGGAAGGAAAACCCACTCACTCTCTTCCTGATTGTGTTTCTCGCTCTAATCTGTGATAAGTCAATTCTGTTTGAAATTATATTTCTTGACAAGCTGCTTATAATACCACAGAATGAGATTAGATGAGGGATTGAGGCCTCGGGCCTCCAATCAGCTTGATTGCACTTTTATAATGCTTTGATATTCAGTGTAATATTATTAATTAGATCATGATTAGGGACAAGATACCCACTGGGCACAAACTGGTTGAATCAACGTTGTTTCAACGTAATCTGTCAACGTATTGTGATGTGAAATCTAGGTGGCAAATTCTTTTGGATTTGCAAAAAGTCATCAACGTGACAGTAAACTTGTTTTGAGGGTGAAATTTCAACCATAGAATTATGTCATCATGGTAAGCACTTTTCATCATAGACAAACCTTGCCTATGTTGAATTTGGACCTTTGAAACAACGTCAGATCTTCAATGTTATGTCCACTCTCAGAAAAAAACTAATCGGTTGGAAAGCACCTCCTACTGGAGAGTTGATCTAAATCAAATCAAATTGATTTATTATAGCCCTTTGTACATCAGCTGATATCTCAAAGTGCTGTACAGAAACCCAGCCTAAAACCCCAAACAGCAAGCAATGCAGGTGTAGAAGCACGGTGGCTTGGAAAAACTCCCTAGAAAGGCCAAAACCTAGGAAGAAACCTAGAGAGGAACCAGGCTATGAGGGGTGGCCAGTCCTCTTCTGGCTGTGCAGGGTGGAGATTATAACAGAACATGGCCAAGATGTTCAAATGTTCATAAATCACCAGCATGGTCAAATAATAATAATCACAGTAGTTGTCGAGGGTGCAGCAAGTCAGCACGTCAGGAGTAAATGTCAGTTGGCTTTTCATAGCCGATCATTAAGAGTATCTCTACCACTCCTGCTGTCTCTAGAGAGTTGAAAACAGCATGTCTGGGACATGTAGCGCGTCCGGTGAACAGGTCAGGATTCCATAGCCGCAGGCAGAACAGTTGAAACTGGAGCAGCAGCACGACCAGGTGGACTGGGGACAGCAAGTAGTCCTCATGCCAGGTTGTGCTGAGGCATGGTCCTAGGGCTCAGGTTCTCCGAGAGAGAGAAAGAAAGAGAGAATTAGAGAGGGCATACTTAAATTCACACAGGACACCGGATAAGACAGGAGAAGTACTCCAGATATAACAAACTGACCCTAGCCCAGCCCCCCGACACATAAAATACTGCAGCATAAATACTGGAGGCTGAGACAGGAGGGGTCAGGAGACACTGTGGCCCCATCCGATGATACCCCCAGACAGGGCCAGACAGGAAGGATATAACCCCACCCACTTTGCCAAAGGACAGCCCCCACACCACTAGAGGGTTATCTTCAACCACCAACTTACCATCCTGAGACAAGGCCGAGTATAGCCCACAAAGATCTCCGCCACGGCACAACCAAAGGGGGGCGCCAACCCAGACAGGAAGATCACATCAGTGACTCAACCCACTCAAGTGACGCACCCCTCCTAGGGACGGCACGAAAGAGCACCAGTAAGCCAGTGACTCAGCC
Organism: Oncorhynchus nerka; assembly: GCF_034236695.1. Lineage (NCBI taxonomy): Eukaryota > Metazoa > Chordata > Actinopteri > Salmoniformes > Salmonidae > Oncorhynchus > Oncorhynchus nerka. Next base: position 43,377,775 of record NC_088413.1, read on the forward strand.
CCCGTAATAGGGTTATCTATCTACAGCTATCCATTTTGTTTCCCATCCAGGGTTTTAACCAAGCCCAGCTTAACTTTGATATTTGTCACTGACTACTACCAATGTGCTATTGTGAGAATAACTATTAAGAGATCTCTTAACTTGTTAGGGCCGTGGTTCCGTGGTGGGAACATAAATCAGCGGAAATGTTCAAGAGCGCCACCTATAGTGGTTGATAAAACTCAAACTTTCATTAAAATGGACATACAATGTACTGAATTAAAGCTACACTCGTTGTGAATCTATCCACCAAGTCAGATTTGTAAAATGCTTTTCGGCAAAAGCATGAGAAGCTATTATCTGATAGCATGTATCCCCAAAATACAACGTCACCTAACGACAGATTTTGCGATAGCCGGGGGCTACTCAAAACGCAGAAATAAAATATAAAACATTCATTACCTTTGACGAGCTTCTTTCTTGGCACTCCTAGATGTCCCATAAACATAATTTTGGGTCTTTTTTCGATTAAATCGGTCCATATATAGCCTAGATATCGATCTATGAATACTGTGTGAACAACGGAAAAAAATAGCGTTTTCTAACGTAATGTCATTTTTTTAAATTAAAAAAGTCGACGATAAACTTTCACAAAACACTTCGAAATACTTTTGTAATTGTAACGGTTTTCTTCTATCTCCTCCTCGGAAGAGGTGTAGCAAGGATCGGACCAAAATGCAGAGTGTAGATTGCGATCCATGTTTAATGAAAAAACACACGTAAACACGAATCAATACAAAAAACAATAAACGTAACGAAAACCGAAACAGCCTAAACTGGTGCAAACTAACAGTAGATAGTTACAAGGACACTAAGGACAATCACCCACAATACAACCAAAGAATATGGCTGCCTAAATATGGTTCCCAATCAGAGACAACGATAACCACCTGCCTCTGATTGAGAACCACTCCAGACAGCCATAGACTTTCCTAGAACACCCTACTAAGCTACAATCCCACTAACATACACACCAAAACCCCCAGACAAAACACACCACAATACAAAAACTCCATGCCACACCCTGGCCTGACCCAATACATGAAGAAAAACACAAAATACTTAGACCAGGGCGTGACAGAACCCCCCTAAGGTGCGGACTCCCGAACGCACCTCAAAACAAATAGGGAGGGTCCGGGTGGGCGTCTGTCCATGGTGGCGGTTCCGGCGCGGGACGTGGACCCCACTCAATAAATGTCTTAGTCCCCTCTCCTCGCGTCCCTGGATAGTCCACCCTCGCCGCCGACCATGGCCTAGTAGTCCTCACCCAGAACCCCACTGGACTGAGGAGCAGATCGGGACTGAAGGACAGCTCGGGACTGAGGCAGCTCGGGAGTGAGAGAAAGTGAGAGAAAGCTCGGGAGTGAGAGAAAGTGAGAGAAAGCTCGGGAGTGAGAGAAAGCTCGGGAGTGAGAGAAAGCTCGGGAGTGAGAGAAAGCTCGGGAGTGAGAGAAAGCTCGGGAGTGAGAGGAAGCTCGGGAGTGAGAGGAAGCTCGGGAGTGAGAGGAAGCTCAGGAGTGAGAGGAAGCTCAGGAGTGAGAGGAAGCTCAGGCAGGTAGATAGATCTACCAGATCCTGGCTGGCTGGTGGTCTCAGCAGATCCTGGCTGACTGGCAGATCCTGGCCGACTGGCACCTCTGGAAGATCCTGGCTGACTGGCAGATCCTGGCTGACTGGCAGATCCGGAAGCGTCTGGCTGACTGGCAGATCCGGAAGAGTCTGGCTGACTGGCAGATCCGGAAGAGTCTGGCTGACTGGCAGATCCGGAAGAGTCTGGCTGACTGGCAGATCCGGAAGAGTCTGGCTGACTGGCAGATCCGGAAGAGTCTGGCTGACTGGCAGATCCGGAAGAGTCTGGCTGACTGGCAGATCCGGAAGAGTCTGGCTGACTGGCAGATCCGGAAGAGTCTGGCTGACTGGCAGATCCGGAAGAGTCTGGCTGACTGGCAGATCCGGAAGAGTCTGGCTGACTGGCAGATCCGGAAGAGTCTGGCTGACTGGCAGATCCGGAAGAGTCTGGCTGACTGGCAGATCCGGAAGAGTCTGGCTGACTGGCAGATCCGGAAGAGTCTGGTGGACTGGCAGATCTGGAAGAGTCTGGCAGACTGGCGACGCTGGGCAGACTGGCGGCGCTGGGCAGACTGGCGGCGCTGGGCAGACTGGCGGCGCTGGGCAGACTGGCGGCGCTGGGCAGACTGGCGGCGCTGGGCAGACTGGCGGCGCTGGCGACGCTGGGCAGACTGGCGGCGCTGGGCAGACTGGCGGCGCTGGGCAGACTGGCAGCGCTGGGCAGACTGGCGGCACTGGGCAGACTGGGAGCACTGGGCAGACTGGGAGCACTGGGCAGACTGGGAGCACTGGGCAGTCTGGGAGCACTGGCGGCGCTGGACTGAGGAGCACTGGCGGCGCTGGACTGAGAAGCACTGGCGCCTCTGGAATGAGGGGCTCTGGCGCCTCTGGCAGCGCCGGACAGGCGGGAGACTCCGGCAGCGCAGGAGAGGAGACAGGCTCTGGCTGCGCTAAACAGGCGGGAGGCTCCGGCAGCGCAGGAGAGGAGACAGGCTCTGGCCTCGCTAAACAGGCGGGAGACTCCGGCAGCGCAGGAGAGAAGGAAGGCTCTGGCTGTGCTGAACAGGCGAGGCGCACTGAAGGCCTGGTGCGTGGTGCTGGAACTGGAGCTACAGGATCGAGGACACGCACAGGAAGCCTGGTGCGGGGAGCTGCTACCAGAGGACTGGTGTGTAGAGGTGGCTCTGGATAGACCGGACCGTGCAGGCGCACTGGAGCTCTTGAGCACCGAGCCTGCCCAAGCTTACCTGGCTCGATGCCCACTCCCACCCGGCCAATAGGAAGAGCTGGTATGTGTCGCAGCTGGCTCTGCACCCGCACTGGAAACACCGTGCGCTCCATAGCATAACACGGTGCCTGCCCGGTCTCTCTAGCCCAACGGTGAGCACAGGGAGTATGCGCAGGTTTCCTACCTGGCATAACTATTCTCCCTTCTAGCCCCCCCCCAATACATTTTTTGGGGTGACTTTCCGGTTTCCAACCGCGTCGCCGTGCTGCTTCCTCATACCTACGCCTCTCCGCTTTAGCTGCTTCTATTTCCTCCTTGGGACGGCGATATTCTCCCGGCTGCGCCCAGGGTCCTTTACCGTCTAATTCCTCCTCCCATGTCCAAATCTCCAAATGGTGCAGTCTCTCCCACTGCAACTGTTCCTCACAATTAACAGGGAGAGTAGGCTCAGGTCTGACTCCTGACTCAGCCACTCCCTCTCTGCGCTCTCCCCCGTTACTTTCGGTTTTCGCTCTGCGCCTCCGTGCTTTCCTTTTCGACTCCATACGTCTATAGCCCTCTTCGCATTGCTGTAGGGAATCCCAGGCGGGCTCCTGCACTCGCTCTGGGTCGGCCGCCCACCTGTCGATTTCCTCCCACGTCGTATAATCCATACTTCTGCTGTCCATAACGTCGTCCCTTAGCTCCTGCCAGTTTACACGCTGCTCGGTCCGTGAGTGGTGGGTGTTTCTGTAACGGTTTTCTTCTATCTCCTCCTCGGAAGAGGTGTAGCAAGGATCGGACAAAAATGCAGAGTGTAGATTGCGATCCATGTTTAATGAAAAAACACACGTAAACACGAATCAATACAAAAAACAATAAACGTAACGAAAACCGAAACAGCCTAAACTGGTGCAAACTAACAGTAGATAGTTACAAGGACACTAAGGACAATCACCCACAATACAACCAAAGAATATGGCTGCCTAAATATGGTTCCCAATCAGAGACAACGATAACCACCTGCCTCTGATTGAGAACCACTCCAGACAGCCATAGACTTTCCTAGAACACCCTACTAAGCTACAATCCCACTAACATACACACCAAAACCCCCAGACAAAACACACCACAATACAAAAACTCCATGCCACACCCTGGCCTGACCCAATACATGAAGAAAAACACAAAATACTTAGACCAGGGCGTGACAGTAATGCAACTTTAGGTATTAGTACACGTTAATAAGCAATAAAATTGATCAGGAGGCGATGTAAATTCTATAGGTGTCCGTCTGGAATTAATGTCCGGAGAAATCTCAATCAAAACATCCGGTTGGAGACCGGAGAAAATCGTCTCCCTTGTTTCGGTTTGACCAAGAAACAACGCCAAAGCAAATGACAAGACTCTAGACATCGTGTGGAAGCTGTAGGTACTGCAACCTCGACCTCATTTAATCCGGTTCACCTTTAACAATTCCTGGAAGTGGCGCATGGATATTTATTTCCATTTTCAGTGATCAGATTTTCCTGCACTTTTCGATGAAACGCACGTTCTGTTATAGTCACAGCCGTGATTTAACCAGTTTTAGAAACGTCTGAGTGTTTTCTATCCACACATACTAATCATATGCATATACTATATTCCTGGCATGAATAGCAGGGCGCTGAAATGTTGCGCGATTTTTAACAAAAAGCTGCGAAAATTCGCAGCTTCCCTAAGAGGTTTAAGAACTAAACAGATTCACTGTTGCTATTGAAGTAATTCCAAAAGGGTAGTTTTAACAGATAATATACATAATATATAGATAATATACATATAATGAATGGTACTCTATAGCAATTGCAAAGATATCAACAGCTATTATTTCAATTAAACCCAGGATTGAACAAAAAATACAGTATAGGTCAGCCTAAATCAGTGCCACAAAATATACACTGAGTGGACAAAACATTAAAAATATTGTGTGGCGCTTGCACCCCCCTTACCCTTAGAGCCAGCCTCAATTCGTTGGGGTGTGGACTCAACAAAGTGTCAAAAGCATTCTACACTGATTTGAAGGGGATTTAACAAGTGACATCAATAAGGGATCCTAGCTTTCACCTGGTCAGTATCATGGAAAAAGCAGGTGTTAATGTTTTATACACACAGTGTTCATCTCCTTCAAATGTTGATATTTGGTTGCATTGACAACCAAACACAATTCAATCACTTTTGCAATATAGTCAATAGCCTATTAACTTGGCGACAAGTTAACAAAATGATATGTTGGAGTCACGTCGCCAACTAAAGTAGCCTAAAGTTAAGCCTCTCACAAACTAATGTAACAGTTTTTATTCAACCTTAAACTGGGTAACTCATCCATGGTAACTCATCCAATTTGAAGTTACTGTAAGTCTTATGTAATCATAGGAAGCATGTTCAAGATAGCATGCAAAGGTCGCAGGACTGTGGGGATCTTTACAATGCAAATATCTGTGCAGAATCTGGAACAACATGAATCACTTGAACTATATTTACTTTTAATGTAATCTCAACTACAATCCAGGTCATTTGATTGTGACATTGTATTCCCATTTGAACTTTGTAGTGCTTTTATATGGTGGAAAGTGCAATGATAGCACATTTAAATGACAACTAAACCAAAAATCAGACGTTTTCCAATCGAATTTGGTTGTGCTCTTAGACGGTTGAAAGCATAGTGGTAACACATGGGGAATTCAACAAACTTCTAGCTGTCTTTTTGAGAGGGTGAATAAAAGGTTCAAATCTCATCGAGCAACGTCTCAACCAAAGATGATACACATTTCCACAATGAAATGACGTGGTGTGCCCGGTGGGTATGTTTCTCTGTTCCACCGAGATTACAGGACAGGACAGAGGAATGGTGGACAGAGATGACAGGAGGGGAGAAGGGAAAATAAGGACAAAATGGACATAATCCTATAAAATCACCATCTGAGCAAAATAATGTTGGTCTGGGCTTCAACTGCCGCCAACATGCAGACAGTGGGAAAAGTACTTCCACCCTCCAGCAGCAGGGCCTGCTGTGAGTATGGGGAAGTCTGTGTGTTTGTTTCTGCGTTTGTGTGCAAGTGTGTGTGGTCTCTAATGTTTCTCAGTACAGAAGGAATGAAATTGAAGCGTAAACCTAATGTGCTTTTCCATTAGCAGATTACAGGACGTCTTTCATGGTTGCCTCTTCACTTAAATCTGGGTCCGGGGCTTAAACCACTGTTACTGGTTGGATAGCCTCAAAATGTCAAAGGGTCACATAATGGCTTTCCTATAGAAACAGAGCATATAGGCCTATAGATCTAGAATGTAGAACACTTTCTTGATCTAGAACATAGGAAATACGACCTGTTCTATATTGGACAATTGGTTCAACGCGCTTCATTACACCCCAGATATAAATAAAACGTCATTGATGACTTCAGTGACTTAGAGGTCTGCATTCTCTGCAATAGGTTCTCCAATTCCCTCCACTTTATCAGAGATAATCCCAGCTACTCATTGTGTGCATCCCAAATGGCACCCTATTCCCTACATAGTGTACTACTTTTGACCAGACATATGAGCCCTGGTCCAAAGTAGTGCACTTTATAAGGCATAGGGTGCTTTTGAGATGAAACCAGTAGCTCTACGTGATTACAATGGACCACTTCCTGATACAAATCACATGCATTTGCCATCTGAATCCCTGGTAGAAAACTAGGTAACTATCAGAAATCAGCGACGTGAGGCCATCAGTCAATCAGGAGGCGAGGTCGACATCTGACACACTGACATGTAAACAGATTTCAATGATAGCTAGGGAGCAGAGTGGGCAACAACATTGAAAGGGAGAGAGAATGCGAGAGGGGGTAGTGGAGTAGGAGAAGAGAGGGGGATGGAGGGGGAGAAAGAAGAGAAATACATTTTTTTTTACAGTGGTGCTCTGAGAGGGCGAGAGAATTATACAGTGGAACTCAGAGAGAAAGGCACCATTAATGGGTAGATTAGTGTTGGCAGCACTGGGCGGGTCACAGTGACAGAGATGGATGGTTCTCGCCTGGCATCCAGACCCCCCCCCCCCCTACCTTCATGGGCCAGCATCATTAGGACAAGGGGAGAGAGATGAGGGGGTTGTCTGCCGGCTCCTACCCAGGGAGAGAGCATCCAGGCTGGGAGAGACATACAAACTGGGTGGGAAGGCTAATCAAATCAAGGCTAAGGGTGACAGACAGGTCAATACTGTGAGAGGTGTGAATTTCAGTCAAAACATACACTGCATGATGAAAAGTATGTGGACACCTGCTCGTTGAACATCTCATTCCAAAATCATGGCCATTAATATGGAGTTGGTCCCCCCCTTTTCTTCTATAATAGCCTCCACTCTTCTGGGAAGACTTTCCACTAGATGTTGGAACATTGTTGTGGGGACTTGCTTCCATTCAGCCACAAGAGCATTAGTGAGGTTGGGAACTGATGTTGGGCGATTAGGCTTGGCAAGCAGTCTGCGTTCCAAATCATCCGAAATGTGTTTGATTGGGTTGACGTCAGGGCTCTGTGCAGGCCAGTCAAGTTCTTCTACACCGATCTTGACAAACCAGTTATTTATAGACCTCGCTTTGTGCGTGGAGGCATTGTCATGCTGAAATAGGAAAGGGCCTTCCCCAAACTGTTGCCACAAAGTTCAAATCACAGAATTGTCAAGAATGTCATTGTATATTGTAGAGTTAAGATTTCTCTTCACTGGAACTAAGGGGCTGAGCCCGAACCTTGAAAAACAGCCCCAGACCATTATCCCTCCTCCACCAAACTTTACAGTTGGCACTATGCATTTGGGCAGGTAGCGTTCTCCTGGCATCCGCCAAACCCAGATTAATCCATGGGACAGCCAGATGGTGAAGCGTGATTCATCATTCTAGAGAACGCGTTTACACTGCTCCAGTTCCAATGGTGGCGAGCTTTAAACCACTCCAGCTGACGCTTGGCATTGCGCATGGTGATCTTAGGCTTGTGTGCGGCTGCTCGGCCATGGAAACCCATTTCATGAATCTCCCTATGAACAGTTCTTGTGCTGATGCGCTTCTGTGTGCTTGTGTGGCCTACCACTTCGCGGCTGAGCTGTTGTTGTTCCTAGACGCTTCCACTTCACAATAACAGCACTTACAGTTGACCGGGGCAACTCTAGCAGGGCAGACATTTGACAGACTGACTTGTTGGAAAAGTGGCATCCTTTGACGGTGTTACGTTTAAAGTCACTGAGCTCTTCAGTAAGGCCATTCTTCTGCCAATGTTTGTCTATGGAGATTGCATGGTTGTGTGCTCAATTTTATACACCTGTCAGCAAGGGTGTGGCTGAAATAGCTGAATCCACTAATTTGAAGGGGTGTCCACATACACTATATATACACAAAAGTATGTTAAACATATTTCACATAACTACAGTATGCATTGTCTGCAGCAGATACTGTATTTACTAGAAATTACAGTCAGTGGTTGATTGTCAGCTAGGTCACCTGTGATACAAATCAGTATTCGTCGTCTATCCATGTCTGAGGACGTCAGGAGCTGATGTGGAAAATGGCAACTAGCTTCAAGTAGGTTTCGGTTTTGCTAGAGCATTGTGGAAGAGGATGGGTGTAAGCATCTGTCTCCAAAATTGCAAGTTCGAATAGAGCGATAGTTGTTTTTGAGATTTTGTTTTAAGCCTATCCCAAACCTTAACTCCGAATGGTTTGTATAATGCCTACACTTAACCCTAACATCAGAAATTCAAAGTTAATGCTTAAATTTAGCTGTAAACACTTACAGTTTGAGAAACATTGGTGAACGTCTAATTCTGACATGAGACTGAGCTAATTGTGATAGTACCTAAATCCAATGGAGCAGTTGACTCAGTGATATAATTAAATAAAAACTATATCTCAAGTATGAATACAGTAAAGTACAAACAATAAAATAAATAAAATAAAACATGTTTTTTAGACAACTGCAAACTTGGAGTTGGGCTGATGAGACGTCATCGGCCTCCACCCTTGCTTGTGGGAACAATGGACGAGCATTAGAGGAAAGTTTGACGATACTTTTTCCATATTCCAGTCATCAACGTTTTCACTAACCCCTCAAGTGGCTGTAGGGTATAAATCCTGCACGATGTATACAAACATAACCACGACGAATTCCAACTCACCTGACTTGGCATTGAAAATCACCAGACATAGAATCTCATTAACTCCATCATAACCCTGCATTCGAAGAACAGGAAAATATTATACATTTCTGCAAGTGCTAAATTTGTCAATTATGAAATTTGTGTGGATGTAACCCATACAGCAAAGTTTATAAGCACCCTTGACTCTTGCTGGGAGTGTGTGTGTTAGCAGAGATTGGTAGCCACAGGACTTGATGCTGTAAATGAGTGTGACATGGGAATCAGCAGTTCCATTTCAGCCATGGTGGCCATAGTCACAGTGACTACACACACACGGAAGTCCTATGCACAGAGCCCACCTGTTGGAGTGATAAGTGAGTCTGGCAGGAAAGGACAGCATGGACACAAAGGATTCGGACTGTGTGTTCGCAGGCCAAAGCTAAAGGAAGTTACATTGGCTATAGCATAGTATAAGTGGCAAACAATATATAGGGCAGAGAGTGGGACAGGGAAGCGACAGCAGCGAAGTCCTGCATGGCAATACTTTAAGTTAAATGAGGTGGTAGTTAAATGCAAACTTGGCGAGGCATTACAGTTGCAATGCTTAACCATCTGAAAGGGCGGCACCGTGAGACCTAAACCGTTGCTGACAGCAGTGCAGGCCCCCAACAGACAGACAGGCTCTTCACACGAAAGAAGTGTGAAAAGGGACAGAGTGAGAAAAATCACAGCGCTGATTACAGAAATAGAGGGTCGGCTTCAATACCCTGATGGCATATCTAGAACCAGGCTACAAGATGCCATGTCAAAAAACCGACTGCCTTGGATGGAGAAATTGTACAATGATTGCTCTGCAGGTACAAAGCGCCAACTCTCAAACACCTTACATGGCGCAACAGATTGATGGACGTCTATGAATATGCTGTCATACATCACTGCAACACACCATCACATGTATTTATTTCTATTTAACCGGGCAAATCAGTTTAAGAACAAATTATTATTTACAATGACGGCCTAGGAACTGCCTTGTTCAGGGGCAGAACAACAGATTCTTACCTTGTCAGCTCAGGGATTCGATCGAGCAACCTTTCGGTTACTGGCCCAACACTAACCACTAGGCTACCTGCTGCCCCAATTGATGAGAAGTGGGACATGAAGTCCCATGAACTGACCACTGAACATGGAGGAGAGGCTCACGGCAGAGAACCTAAAACTGGCATTAATTACCATCTTTGCCTAGTGGGTGGGGATCAACAGTAAGGTGTATGGAACTGCAATACCATTATCTGCATTGTGAACTAACATTATTTAATTAAATCGTTTAAACAAATCAGAAAATTACAGTTGAAATGTTAAGACAATTTTGCATTTGTCATATCTCTAAAAAATGATGTATTTGGGGTTTCTTGGAGCCTTTGTTCAGGTTTCTTCTGTGCCCCTGCAATTGCAGAACGAGCATGAGTAAGTCTATTGCTGGTGGGTTAAGTTTCTCAAAACCAAGTGAAATCGCAAAAAAAAGTATTTGGTGACTATAACATGCCATTTACAGTGCATTCAGAATGTATTCACACCCCATTCATCTTTTCACATTTTGTTGTGTTACATCCTGAATTTAAAATTGATAAAGTTTTGTGCCACTGTCCTGCACACAATACTGCATCATTTCATGTTTTTTTTTTTTTTATTTTTTACAAATGAATTAAAAATGAAAAGCTGAAATGCCTTGAGTAAATAAGTATCCAAACCCTTTGTTATGGCAAGCCTAAATAAGTTCAGGAGTAATAATGTCACATATTAAGTTGCATGGACTGTGTGCAATAATAGTGTTTAGTAACCTCTACAGGATCGGTGTCCCTAAACCAGGACTTTTGTTGCTCAATATGCAATAATGTGACTAGAAAACATTGTATACAACAGCCAACTTTCCGGGACACAGACATGTCTTATATGGGCAGAAATCTTAAATTCTTGTTAATCTAACTGCAGTGTCCAATTTACAGTAGCAATTATAGAAAAAAAATACCAGGCTATGGTTTGAGGAGAGTACACAACAACAAAACACTTACCACGGTAACTGGTTTGATACATTCACCTCTGAAGGTAAATAATGAACTTACATTCAGTAATCTTGCTCTGATTTATCATATGATTTATCATCATATAAAATCTATCATAGTTTTGTTTGATAAAATCTATTTTTATATTAAAACGTAGGAACTGGGTTCTACATTTTGACCCCATTGCTGTCTCAGGCTCTTTTACCAGGTCTAATGTGTTATATTCTCCTACATTAATTTCAAACCCAGATTCAACCACAAAGACCAGGGAGCTTTTCCAATGCCTTGCAAAGAAGTGCACCTATTGGTAGATGGGTAACAATTTTAAAAGCAGACATTGAATATCCCTTTGAGCATGGTAAAGTTATTAATAACACTTTGGATAGTGTAGCAATACACTTAGTCACTACAAAGATACAGGTGTCCTTCCTAACTCAGTTGCCGGAGAGGAAATCGCTCAGGGATTTCACCATGAGGACAACAGTGACTTTAAAAAAGTTACTGTCATCAGCAAGAATTAGGGAGATTTTTAGGATAAAAAGAAACGGAATAAAGCTAAGCACAGGCAAAATCCTAGTTCAGTCTCCTTTCCAACAGATACAGACACAAATTCACCTTTCAGCAGGAAAATAACCTAAAACACAAGGCCAAATATACACTGGAGTTGCTTACCAAGATGACATTGAATGTTCCCGAGTTGCCTGGTTACAGTTTTGACGTAAATCGGCTTGAAAATCTATGGAGACTTGAAAATGGCTTTTTAACAATGATCAACAATCAATTTGACAGAACTTTAAGAATTGTTTCAAGCTTAATGAGCCAATATTGTACAATCAGGTGTCCAAAGCTCTTAGAGACGTATCCAGAAAGACTCAGAGATGTAAGGTGATTATAACATGTATTAACTCAGTTGCTGTACAAAATACAGATTTTACATAATAATAATAATACATAATTTATTTACATAACTCTGCCCCCCCCCCCCCCCCACAGCATTGTCCAAATTGTTTAGTTGGTGTTTTTAATGACAAGAATCCCCCCCCCCCAAAATACAATGCATTGCAGAACAGACAATGAAGCTAAAACAGAGAGAGAGCAGTGTGTGTGTTCAATTGGGATTATTTCCATTTATTTCCATTCCCCATGCAAACTCATTATGAGTGAACAATAACTCCTCTCTCCTCCACACCTCCAACAACAGCAATAAATAGGATAAATAAAAGAATTCACAGAATAATCAACAAACTAAAACATATTCGAAGATGACAAAAAATGTAAATCCGTATAATAAAATGATAGCAATACCAATGCTAAACATACAGTCTTGGAACTGTATGTTGACAACGGTCAAGGTAAAATTCAATTACAGTAAATTTAATAATTTGCTAGAGAAACCAGTGGTTACAAAAAGCTGGACAGTAACAGTAATGTTCTGAGGAGATAAGAGAGAGATAGAAGAGGGAGAGAGGGGTAGAAGAGAGAGAGGTGAAGAAAGAGGGAGAGTGGAATTGTTGCAGAATCAAGGGGGAAGAGGAAATAAACAGAGAAAAGCAGAGGAATGTAAATGTGGAAAACAGTTCATCCATTTCTGAACAAAAATATGACACTTCATTCTGCATCACTGCACATTTACAGTACATACAGTAGTCATGAATAAATACAAACTGTTGTTGCCATTTATGTACAGTGAGTGGCTTTAACTGATTTCACTGGGCACAGATGTCAGTTCAACATCAAATTTGGATCTTCAATTGATTGAGTTGTCACCTAATGTGAACTAAATGTGCCAATAATAACTCCCTTTTGTGGGGAAAACTCATTCTGATTAGCAAGGCCTGGCTCACCCATTGCTGCGCCCCTGCCCAGTTATGTGAAATCCATAGATGAGGGTCTAATGAATTCATTTCAATTGACTGATTTCCTTATATGAACTGTAACTCAGTAAAATCTTTGAAATTGTTGTATGTTGCGTTTATATTTTTGCGTTTTACCTCTGTCTATCCATCGGTTTATACAGTGGTTAAACTGTCTCCGTGCATTTGGAGCGGATTGCCTGACTGTGCGTGTGTGTGTGTCAACTGTGTGTGTGTTTGTGTGTATGCATTTGTGTCAAGTTTGGTTGGTGTGTCTTCATGACTCTGCATCCCAAAGGCCCTATTTGTGTACGCCGTAGTGTGATGTGTGTACACTAAGTGTGTGTGCATGCGTACGCCCATAAGTGTGTATGTGTCCATCTGTCTGCCTGTGTGTGTGTCTTAAGGCGTGTCTGTGTCGTTGCCTCTTTTCTCTGATCAGTGTGTGTAGTGTAGACAGCTGAGCAGTGAACCGACCCAGCCTCCTAGCGTTGAGCCCTTGACCCACAGGAACAGTTCGTACAGGCTGATTTGCCAAAGGGTCAGAGACTCCGACATGGTGATCTGGAGACGCCGTGCCCTCGACTGCGCCTTGCTCCGCTTGTGCCTGACAGGAAACAAGGTGTGATGTAATCTTAGGAACCAGCAAGTTATGGGGGAGATGAAGGGGGAGATGAAGAAAGGGGGAGAGAGAGAGAGATAGAGAGGGGTGGAGAGTGAGAGCGAGAGAGAGCGCGAAAGGGAGAGAATTAGAGAGAGGGAGGGATGGATGGGGACAGAAAGAAAGAGGACAAAATCCAATATGGATGGTGGTGAGATAGCTGGGAGGGGTTGAATGGAGCTGAAGGTTGGGACTACTAGCAACAAATAATAGCAAGATAACTAGTGTAAAACATACTGTGTCCGTAAAACGTATATGGGTTAAGAACATTTGTGAAAGACCACAGTTTTAAAGATATGGCAAATAGAAATCAAACTGGATGGATGGGAGAGGTTGAAGGGAGAGGAAGGACAGGAGTAAAATCAAACAAAATAGAACTATAGTAAAATAGACTTTGTCCATAAAATGAAAATAGTATGTATGAACTAGAAGTAGAGGCCTACGCATTGTTGTTCACTAGTTTATTCCAATTAGGGGAGGGGTGGTAGGGTTAGAAAGTAATAAAGGAAAATATATTTAAAAAAGATATGTATATACACTATCGTTCAAAAGTTTGGGGTCACTTAGAAATGTCCTTGTTAAGAAAAGCACATTTTGTGTCCATTAAAATAACATCAAATTGATCAGAAATACAGTGTAGATATTGTTAATGTACAACGCCGTGTACTACTCCCTTCACAGAACAGCGCAAACTGTCCCTAAACAAAATAGGAGTGGGAGGCCCCGGTGCACAACTGAGCAAGATGCTGGCAAAAGAACACAGACACCGGACAGAGGAACTCTGCCTAGAAGGCCAGCATCCCGGAGTCGCATCTTCACTATTAATGTTGAGACTGGTGTTTTGTGGGTACTATTTAATGCAGCTGCCAGTCGAGAACTTGAGGCGACTGTTTCTCAAACTAGACACTAATGTACTTGTCCTCTTGCTCAGTTGTGCACCGTGGCCTCACACTCCTCTATCTATTCTGGTTCGAGCCAGTTTGCACTGTTCTGTGAAGGGAGTAGTACACAGCGTTGTACGAGATCTTCAGTTTCTTGGCAATTTCTCGCATGGAATAGCCTTCATTTCTCAGAACAAGAATAGATTGACGAATTTCAGAAGAAAGCACTTTGTTTCTAGACATTTTGAGCTTGTAATCACACAGTTGAAGTCGGAGGTTTACATACACTTAGGTTGGAGTCATTAAAACACGTTTTTCAACCACTCCACAAATTTCTTGTTAACAAACTAGTTTTGGCAAGTAGGTTAGGACATCTACTTTGTGCATGATACAAGTAATTTTCCCAACAATTTTTAACAGACAGATTACTTCACTGTATCACAATTCCAGTGGGTCAGAAGTTTAAATGCACTAAGTTTACTGTGCCTTTAAACAGCTTGGAGAATTCCAGAAACTAAAAAAATGGCTTTAGAAGTTTCTGATACGCTAATTGACATCATTTGAGTCAATTGGAGGTGTACCTGTGGATGTATTTCAAGGCCTACCTTCAAACTCAGTGCCTCTTTGCTTGACATGGGAAAATCAAAATAATTCAAGCCAAGACCTCTACAAGTCTGGTACATCCTGAAGGTACCACGTTCATCTGTACAAACAATAGTACACAAGTATAAACACCATGGGACCACGCAGCCGTCATACCGCTCAGGAAGGAGACGCGTTCTGTCTCCTAGAAATGGAAGTACTTTGGTGCGTAAAGTGCAAATCAATCCCAGAACAACAGCAAAGGACCTTGTGAAGATGCTGGAGGAAACAGGTACAAAAGTATCCATATCCACAGTAAAATTTGTCTCATATTGACATAACCTGAAAGGAAGGAAGAAGCCACTGCTCCAAAGACTACGGTTTGCAACTGCACATGGGGACAAAGGTCGTACTTTTTTGGAGAAGTGTCCTCTGGTCTGATGAAACAAAAATAGAACTGTTTGGCCATAATGACCATCATTATGTTTGGAGGAACACCATCCCAACCGTGAAGCACAGGGTTGGCAGTATCATGTTGTGGGGGTGCTTTGCTGCAGGATGGACTGGTGCACTTCACAAAATAGATGGCATCATGAGGATGGAAAATGATGTGGATATATTGAAGCAACATCTCAAGACATCAGTCAGAAAGTTAAAGCTTGGTCGCAAATGGGTCTTCCAAATGGACAATGACCCCAAGCATACTTCCAAAGTTATGGCTTAAGGACAACCAAATCAAGGTATACGAGTGGCCATCACAAAGCCCTGACCTCAATCCCATAGAAAAAGTGTTTGCGAGCAAGGATGCCTACAAACCTGACTCAGTTACACCAGCTCTGTCAGGAGGAATGGGCCAAAATGCTCCAAACTTATTGTGGGAAGCTTGTGGAAGGCTACCTGAAATGTTTGACCCAAGTGAAACAATTTAAAGGCAATGCTACCAAATACTAATTGAGTGTATGTAAAATTATGACCCACTGGGAATGTGATGAAAGAAATAAAAGCTTAAATAAATCACTACTAGTATTCTGCCATTTCACATTCTTAAAATAAAGTGGTGATCCTAACTGACCTAAGACAGGGAATTTTACTAGGATTAAATGTCAGGAATTGTGAAAAACTGAGTTTAAATGTAGTTGGCTGAGGTATATGTAAACTTCCGACTTCAATTGTGTATTTGAAAAATATATATATGGGGGACTGGAAGTGATGCAGACAATTACAATGATGGAATCTACAATGTATCTGCAATATTAAAGCTGATCTACCCCCTAAAAAAAGAAAAGGAGAAATATGATGAGACAGCGCAGTACAGTATAACAGTGGAATACTGGGACTCACCAGGAATCCCAGTGTTGCGTTAGTCACTGCATAACACCATGGTGAGATTGTAACATGACTGACTACTGAATGTTTTAGAAGGATCATCCTCCACCACACTGTAGTGTTGTCACAGCACAGACTGGGGAGACATCGACTCTGCTGTACCAGACAGCTCTCTCTGGTGTGTGCGGCCTGCCCTGTGGTAGGACAATGTGTTCTCCTTGAGGAAAGAGTTGAAGGGACATCGTGTCTAAGCCATCATTCCTCCTCTCCCAACCAATTACACAGCACAGGGAAAGCCATCGCAAAGTCTCTCTCTTGTTATATTTGTTTTCTTTCAAATACTCTGAGCGTCCGATTGAATCTGCCTGGAGGGCCAGAGCAAATGGGCAGGGTTTGCACTTTCGCCACTATTTTTGAGCCAGGCAAGCTCAATTAAGCCCAATATTCCCCATCTAATTCCCTGTAGATCTGCATTTTGTGTTCTACTACTGCTTAGATTTAATAGAGAGCTGCTGGAGCAAAACACTGAATTTCACATCTCACTGCCTCCCCCTCTTCTCCATTGCACCTCTCTTTTCCTCATCTAGCCTCCCCTTTCTCCTCCTTTTTTCCACTCTCCTTGCTCCTCCTTTCCACCCTTCTCATATTTCATCTCCTCTCCTCCACCCCTCTCATCCCCTTTTTTTCCCCCCGGAGGCATCCAGCACCCTCCCCTCCTCTCTGTTCTAATGATTTTTCTCAGAGACAATCATGGAGTTGTTCATTACAATGGTAAGACTGAATCAATATGGCCACTGCTGACTGCCACTGAAAGTACAATATAATCACAGCATTCAGCAAGCCAATTACACACACAGACATTCAGAGAGGAGCTGTGAGGGAGGAAGGAAGAGAGTGAGGAGGGGGAAGGACCGCAAGTAAGAAATGTTTACATTTTCCTAAAGCTTAAATAATGATTACTGAAACTAATGTGATACAAATGTGTGTGTCAAAGCATGTGTCTGTGTTGCTTGTCTAAGGGGATGCACATAGATTAGTGGTGCATGTGGTGGACAGAGCAGCAGGACTGTCACAGAGTGACTGGAACCCTCTGGTCTGCAGGGTTAGGGCTAGGGGTTAGATTTCAGGGGTTAGAGGTCAGGGTCTCCCTGGCTACATCTCTGGTGCAGCTTCGGGACATGATGGAGGAGAAGCAGGCTCTGGTCTGCAGGAATAGGGTTAGGGGTTAGAGGTCAGGGTCTACCTGGCTAGAGCCCTGGTGCAGCATCGGGACATGTTGATGAAGGAGGAGGAGGCGGCTCTGGTCTGCAGAGTGGTCTCAATGCCTCTGAGAAGATCGTTGGTCTTCAGTAGCAGCAGCATCTGACGGGGCACGCGGTTCAGCAGGTCACTGATCTGGGGGAGGTAGAGAGCTGCGTTCGACCTGATCTCCACGTCCTGAGAGAGACACAAAGACGCACACAGACATGAGAAATAACAGAAAATAAAATTAACAATACTCAAAGCACATAAATTCTTGTTTAAAACAACAGATTGATAATTTGTCCGACATTGATCAGGAGATGCAATTGAAGAGGTAGAACAACCCAGACAAGAAGACCACGTTAGTGACAACTCACTTGAGTGGGTTGAGTCACTGACGTGATCTTCCTGTCTGGGTTGGTGCCCCCCCTTGGGTTGTCTCGTGACGGAGATCTTTGTGGGCTATACTCGGCCTTGTCTCAGGATGGTAAATTGGTGGTTGAAGATATTCCTCTAGTGGTGTGGGGGCTGTCCTTTGGCAAAGTGGGTGGGGTTATATCCTTCCTGTCTGGCCCTGTCCGGGGGTATCATCGGATGGGGCCACAGTGTCTCCTGACCCCTCCTGTCTCAGCCTCCAGTATTTATGCTGCAGTAGTTTATGTGTCAGGGGGCTAGGGTTAGTCTGTTATATTTGGAGTATTTCTCCTGTCCTATCCGGTGTCTTGTGTGAATTTAAGTATGCCCTCTCTAATTCTCTCTTTCGCTCTCTCTCTCTCTCGGAGGACCTAGCCTCAAGACTACCAGGCTTGATGACTCCTTGCTGTCTCCAGTCCACCTGGCCGTGCTGACCTTTTGCACCCTCGACAACCACTGTGATTACTATTATTTGACCATGCTGGTCATTTATGAACATTTGAACATCTTGGCCATGTTCTGTTATAATCTCCACCCGTCACAGACGGAAGAGGACTGGCCACCCCTCATAGCCTGGTTCCTCAAAAGGTTTCTTCCTAGGTTTTGGCCTTTCTAGGGAGTTTTGCCTAGCCACCGTGCTTCTACACCTGCATTGCTTGCTGTTTGGGGTTTTAGGCTGGGTTTCTGTACAGGACTTTGAGATATCTGCTGATGTAAGAAGGGCTATATAAATACATTTGATTTGATTTGAACAAGATGTCACTCTCTCTAAAGTGTGAAGTCAGCTGTGATTCCTCCCTCCCTCACCCCCTTCTCTCGGTCTCCTTGGTCCAGCCTCTCTGTCTCTCAGAGTCAGAGTCAGTATGAGCAGTCAGTCAGCGTGCGTCCCAGAGGATGTGTGTTTGTTGACAGAGCTTAGAGAGATAACAGACTGACTGGCTGGTTGGAGTCTTTCTGCTGACTCATTTAATACAGTCTTCCCGTCTCTGTAACAGCAACACAGATACACCGTTCACACCGCTAGAAATGCTATTGACTTACTTCTAAAAACCTTTTTACCCAAAGTTTGCTAAGAGTCGGTAGCAAGCTGATTAGTTGGCTGTTAAAACCAGTAAAGGGTGCTCTGCCGTTACTTTGGCTTCCCTCCAGGTCGAAGGAGAGGGATGGAGGGAGAGGGATAGTGTTAAAGGAAAGGAAGGGTAGACAGAGTGTCTGATCTGTAGACTGTTTTATTCCAGGATCAAAGCAGCCAGTCTGGTCTCTGGTCATCAGTAGTTCAGTATGCCAGACAGAAGTAGAGAACATTTAGTCTGAACCAGCTACACTTATCTCGCCTTTTAAGGGGGAAAAAAGAACTGAATATACCTGACAAAATATTTAGACTGTAGTGTTTGTGCATACAATGCGATTTCTCGGCAAACAAATTAACAGACTTTCAGAATGTTTATAGAGAGGGGCACTCAACGTGTACTGCACTTACACAAAGGACTGATGATTGGTTTAAAGAAATTGAAACAAAGATGATTGTGGGAACTGTCCTGTTAGATTTCAGTGCAGCCTTAGATTCTATTGATCATAACACACATGTTTTTTCAACAACAGGTTATGGCTTTTCAACCTCTGCCATATTGTGGACTCATAGCTATCTATATAATATAACACAGAGGGTTTTCTTTAATGGAGGCTTCTCTAATGTCAAACATGTCAAATGTGGTGTACCGCAGGGTAGCTCTACTGGTCCTCTACTCTTTTCTGTTTTTACCAATGACCTGCCACTGGCAATCAACAAAGCATGTGTGTCTATGTATGCTGATGATTCAAGCCGATATGCATCAGCAACCACAGCTAGTGATATAACTGCAACCCTAAACAGAGAGTTGTAGTCAGTTTTAGAATAGGTGGCTAGTAATAAACTAGTTCTGAACATCTCCAAAACTAAGAGCATTGTATTTGGTACAAGTTGTAGACCTCAGCTAAATTTGATAATGTATAATGTGGCTGTTGAGCAAGTTGAGGGCACTAAATTACTTGGTGTTACCTTGGATTGAAAACTTTGATTCAATGGTTGTGAAGAGTATCTGTAAAAAAAAAAGAGATGCTCTGCTTTTTTGACACAACACTCAACAAAGTAAGTCCTGCAGGTTCTAGTTTTATATTATCTTAATTATTGCCCAGTCATATGGGCAGGTGCTGCAAATATGGACCTAGAAAAACTATAGCTGGCCCAGAACAGAGGCAGGTCTCGTTCTTCACTGTAATCGGAGGGCTAATATTCAGTCTCTGGACAATAAAGTAGACAAGCTCAGGGTGAGGATCTCCTTCAAGAAAGACATCAGGGCCTGTAACATACTCTGTTTCATGGAATCATGGCTCTCTCGGGATATACCGTCCCGTCCATCCAATAGATCCACAGACTATGAAATCGGCATCGCACTGCACACTACCCTATCCCATCTGGGCAAGAGGAATATCTACAGTGTCTTGGGAAAGTATTCAAACCCCTTTTCCCACAGTTAAATTACAGCCTTATTCTAAAATTGATTTAAATGTTTTTCCCCCTCATCAATCTACACACAATACCCCATGATAAAGCAAAAACAGGTTTATAGATATTTGTAATACATTTGCAAAGATTAACAAATTAAATAGCACATTTACATAAGTATTCAGACACTTTACTCAGTACTTTGATGAAGCAACTTTGGCAGCGATTACAGCCTCGAGTCTTCTTGGGTATGACGCTACAAGCTTGGCACATCCGTATTTGGGGAGTTTATCCCATTCTTCTCTGCAGATCTGGCCATCTAGGCTTATCGCCTAAAACACTCAAACTTTTACAGATGCACAATCGAGAGCATCCTGTCGGGCTGTATCACCGCTTGGTATTGCAACTGCTTCACCCACAACCGCAAGGCTCTCCAGAGGGTGGTGAGGTCTGCACAACACATCACTGGGGGCAAACTACCTGCCTTCCAGGACGCCTACAGCACCCGATATCACAGGAAGGCTAAAAAGATCATCAAGGACAACAACCATCCGAGCCACTGCCTGTTCACTCCACTATCATCCAGAAGGCGAGGTCAGTACAGGTGCATCAAAAAGCTGGGACCGAGAGGTTGAAAAACATCAACATACTGACTCAACTCTCTGGCCACTAATACATTTAATAAATGTATCACTCGTCACTTTAAATAACGGCACTTTAATAACGTTTACATATCCTACATTACTCATCGCATATGTATTTACTGTTTTCTATACCTTCTACTGCATCTTGCCTATGCCACACGGCCATCGCGCATCCATATATTTATATGTACACATTCTTATTCATCCCTTTACATTTGTGTGTATAAGGTAGTTGTTGTGAATTTGTTGGATTACTTTTGAGATATTACTGCACGGTCGGACCTAGAAGCAAAAGCATTTTGCTACACTCGCATTAACATCTGCTAACCATGCGTATGTGACCAATAACATTTGATTTGAGATCTTCTCAAGCTCTGTCAGGTTGGATGGGGTGCGAGGCTGCACGGCTATTTGCAGGTCTCTCCAGAGATGTTCGATTGTGTTCAAGTCCGGGCTTTGGCTGGACCACTTAAAGACATTCAGAGACTTGTCCCGAAGCCACTCCAGCGTCGTCTTGGCTGTGTGTTTAGGGTTGATATCCTGTTGGAAGGTGAATCTTCAACCTCAGTCTCTGGAGCAGGATTTCAAAGATCTCTGTACTTTGCTCTGTTCATCTTTCCCTCCAGACATGACGCTTGGCATTCAGGCCAAAGAGTTTAATCTTGGTTTCATCAGAACAGAGAATCTTGTTTCTCATGATCTGAGAGTCCTTTAGGTGCCTTTTGACAAACTCCAAGCAGGCTGTTATGTGCCTTTTACAGAGGAGTGGCTTCCGTCTGGCCACTCTGCCATAAAGGCCTAGTTGGTGGAGTGCTGCATAGATGGTGGTCCTTCTGGAAGGTTCTCCCATCTTCACAGAGGAATTCTGGAGCTGTCAGTAACCATTGGGTTCTTGGTCACCTCCCTGACCAAGGCCCTTCTCCCCCCCGATTACTCAGTTTGGCCAGGTGGCCAGCTCTAGGAAGAGTCTTGGTGGTTCAAAACGTCTTCCATTTAAGAATGATGACCACCGTGTACTTGGGGACCTTCATGCTGCAGAAGGTTTTTGGTCCCTTTCCCAGAGCTGTGCCTTGACACAATCCTTTCTCGGAACTCTGCAGACAATTCCTTTAACCTCATGGCTAGGTTTTGTGTGTATGTACTGACATGTAGGCCATGTGACATTTTAAATTGATGTAGTTCTGTCCTTGAGCTGTTGTTGTTTATTAATGTTCAGAATTATTTAATGGTTCATGTATTGTGTGGACCCCAGGAAAAGTATCTGCTTCTATCACAACAGCTATTAGCGATGCTAATAAAATACCAAATACCTCTACCCTTTCCCCTATGCCTATCCTTTCATCCTTTTCCCTATGCCCATCATCCTTTTCCCTATGCCTATCATCCTTTTCCCTATGCCTATCATCCTTTTCCCTATGCCTATCCTTTCATCCTTTTCCCTATGCCTATCCTTTCATCCTTATCCCCATCCCTTCATCCTCATCCCTATCCTTTCGTCCTTTTCCCTATGCCTATTTTCCCTATGCCTATCCTTTCCCCTATGCCTATCCTTTCCCCTATGCCTATCCTTTCCCCTATGCCTATCCTTTCCCCTATGCCTATCCTTTCGTCCTTTTCCCTATGCCTATCCTTTCCCCTATGCCTATCCTTTCCCCTATGCCTATCCTTTCCCCTATGCCTATCCCTTCGTCCTTTTCCCTATGCCTATCCCTTCGTCCTTTTCCCTATGCCTATCCCTTCGTCCTTTTCCCTATGCCTATCCCTTCGTCCTTTTCCCTATGCCTATCCCTTCGTCCTTTTCCCTATGCCTATCTCTTCGTCCTTTACCCTATGCCTATCCCTTTGTCCTTTACCCTATCCCTTCATCCTTTTCCCTATCCCTTCATCCTTTTCCCTATCCCTTCATCCTTTTCCCTAGATACAACCTCTCTCATCATCACCCAGTGCCTGTGCTTACCTCCGCTGTACCCGCACCCCACCATACCCCTGTCTGCGCATTATGCCCTGAATATATTCTACCATGCCCAGAAATCTGCTCCTTTTATTCTCTGTCCCCAACGCTCTAGGCGACCAGTTTTGATAGCCTTTAGCCGCACCCTCATACTACTCCTCCTCTGTTCCGCGGGTGATGTGGAGGTAAACCCAGGCCCTGCATGTCCCCAGGCACCCTCATTTGTTGACTTCTGTGATCGAAAAAGCCTTGGTTTCATGCATGTCAACATCAGAAGCCTCCTCCCGAAGTTTGTTTTACTCACTGCTTTAGCACACTCTGCTAACCCTGATGTCCTTGCCGTGTCTGAATCCTGGCTCAGGAAGGCCACCAAAAATTCTGAGATTTCCATACCCAACTATAACATCTTCCGTCAAGATAGAACTGCCAAAGGGGGAGGAGTTGCAGTCTTCTGCAGAGATAGCCTGCAAAGTAATGTCATACTTTCCAGGTCCATACCCAAACAGTTCGAACTACTAATTTTGAAAATTACTCTCCAGAAATAAGTCTCTCACTGTTGCCGCCTGCTTTACCGTCCCCCTCGGCTCCCAGCTGTGCCCTGGACACAATTTGTGAATTGATCGCCCCCCATCTAGCTTTAGAGTTTGTTCTGTTAGGTGACCTAAACTGGGATATGCTTAACACCCCGGCAGTCCTACAATCTAAGCTAGATGCCCTCAATCTGACACAAATCATCAAGGAACCCACCAGGTACAACCCTAAATCTGTAAACAAGTGCACCCTCATAGACGTCATCCTGACCAACTGGCCCTCCAAATACACCTCCGCTGTCTTCAACCAGGATCTCAGCGATCACTGCCTCATTGCCTGTATCCGCTACGGAGCCGCAGTTAAACGACCACCCCTCATCACTGTCAAACGCTCCCTAAAACACTTCTGTGAGCAGACCTTTCTAATCGACCTGGCCTGGGTATCCTGGAATGACATTGACCTCATCCCGTCAGTTGAGGATGCCTGGTCATTCTTTAAAAGTAACTTCCTCACCATTTTAGATAAGCATGCTCCGTTCAAAAAATGCAGAACTAAGAACAGATATAGCACTTGGTTCACTCCAGACCTGACTGCCCTCGACCAGCACAAAAACATCCTGTGGCGGACTGCAATAGCATCGAATAGTCCCCGCGATATGCAACTGTTCAGGGAAGTCAGGAACCAATACACGCAGTCAGTCAGGAAAGCAAAGGCCAGCTTCTTCAAGCAGAAGTTTGCATCCTGTAGCTCCAACTCCAAAAAGTTCTGGGACACTGAAGTCCATGGAGAACAAGAGCACCTCCTCCCAGCTGCCCACTGCACTGAGGCTAGGTAACACGGTCACCACCGATAAATCCATGATTATCGAAAACTTCAACAAGCATTTCTCAACGGCTGGCCATGCCTTCCGCCTGGCTACTCCAACCTCTGCCAACAGCTCCCCCCCCCCGCAGCTACTCTCCCAAGCCTCTCCAGGTTATCCTTTACCCAAATCCAGATAGCAGATGTTCTGAAAGAGCTGCAAAACCTGGACCCGTACAAATCAGCTGGGCTTGACAATCTGGACCCTCTATTTCTGAAACTATCCGCCGCCATTGTCGCAACCCCTATTACCAGCCTGTTCAACCTCTCTTTCATATCGTCTGAGATCCCCAAGGATTGAAAGCTGCCGCAGTCATCCCCTCTTCAAAGGGGGAGACACCCTGGACCCAAACTGTTACAGACCTATATCCATCCTGCCCTGCCTATCTAAGGTCTTCGAAAGCCAAGTCAACAAACAGGTCACTGACCATCTCGAATCCCACCGTACCTTCTCCGCTGTGCAATCTGGTTTCCGAGCCGGTCACGGGTGCACCTCAGCCACGCTCAAGGTACTAAACGATATCATAACCGCCATCGATAAAAGACAGTACTGTGCAGCCGTCTTCATCGACCTTGCCAAGGCTTTCGACTCTGTCAATCACCATATTCTTATCGGCAGACTCAGTAGCCTCGGTTTTTCGGATGACTGCCTTGCCTGGTTCACCAATTACTTTGCAGACAGAGTTCAGTGTGTCAAATCGGAGGGCATGCTGTCCGGTCCTCTGGCAGTCTCTATGGGGGTGCCACAGGGTTCAATCCTCGGGCCGACTCTTTTCTCTGTATATATCAATGATGTTGCTCTTGCTGCGGGCGATTCCCTGATCCACCTCTACGCAGACGACACCATTCTATATACTTCCGGCCCGTCCTTGGACACTGTGCTATCTAACCTCCAAACGAGCTTCAATGCCATACAACACACTCCTTCCGTGGCCTCCAACTGCTCTTAAACGCTAGTGAAACCAAATGCATGCTTTTCAACCATTCGCTGCCTGTACCCGCACGCCTGACCAGCATCACAACCCTGGATGGTTCCGACCTTGAATATGTGGACATCTATAAGTACCTAGGTGTCTGGCTAGACTGTAAACTCTCCTTCCAGACTCATATCAAACATCTCTAATCGAAAATCAAATCAAGAGTCTGCTTTCTATTCCGCAACAAAGCCTCCTTCACTCACGCCGCCAAACTTACCCTAGTAAAACTGACTATCCTACCGATCCTCGACTTCGGTGATGTCATCTACAAAATTGCTTCCAACACTCTACTCAGCAAACTGGATGCAGTTTATCACAGTGCCATCCGTTTTGTCACTAAAGCACCTTATACCAACCACCACTGCGACCTGTATGCTCTAGTCGGCTGGCCCTCGCTACATATTCGTCGCCAGACCCACTGGCTCCAGGTCATCTACAAGTCCATGCTAGGTAAAGCTCCGCCTTATCTCAGTTCACTGGTCACGATGGCAACACCCATCCGTAGCACGCGCTCCAGCAGGTGTATCTCACTGATCATCCCTAAAGCCAACACCTCATTTGGCCGCCTTTCGTTCCAGTTCTCTGCTGCCTGTGACTGGAACGAATTGCAAAAATCGCTGAAGTTGGAGACTTATCTCCCTCACCAACTTCAAACATCTGCTATCTGAGCAGCTAACCGATCGCTGCAGCTGTACATAGTCTATCGGTAAATAGCCCACCCAATTTTACCTACCTCATCCCCATACTGTTTTTATTTATTTACTTTTCTGCTCTTTTGCACACCAATATCTCTACCTGTACATGACCATCTGATCATTTATCACTCCAGTGTTAATCTGCAAAAATGTAATTATTCGCCTACCTCCTCATGCCTTTTGCACACAATGTATATAGACTACCCTTTTTTCCCCCTACTTTGTTATTGACTTGTTAACTGTTTACTCCATGTGTAACTCTGTGTTGTCTGTTCATACTGCTATGCTTTATCTTGGCCAGGTCGCAGTTGCAAATGAGAACTTGTTCTCAACTAGCCTACCTGGTTAAATAAAGGTGAATATATATATATTTTTTAAATCCTTCATCCTTTTCCCTATCCCTTCATCCTTTTCCCTATCCCTATCCCTTCATCCTTATCCCTATGCCTATCCCTTCATCCTTTTCCCTATCCCTTCATCCTTATCCCTATCCCTTCATCCTCCCTATCCCTTCATCCTTATCCCGTCATCCCTATCACTTCATCTATCATCCTATCCCTTCATCCTTATCCCTTCATCCTTCTCCCCATGCCTATCCCCCCTGTTAGAAGAGCAACTCTGATCCTGCTACTGTAAGACATACCTGTTACAGTAAATCAGTCATCTTTAAGTGATACAGTATTTTGATATTTCAAAAAAGAGAAACAAAGAGGAAGAGATCGGCAGAGAGAGCTGAGACAGAGAGAGCATACTGTACCTACAAACCAAACAAACAACTGTTTTCCTCCGCAACATGGGCTACACACAAGACATACAGTGAGAATTCAAAACATGAAGAACACCTTCTCTTTCCATGACAAACACTAACCAGGTGAATCCAGGTGAAAGCTATGATCCCTTATTGATGTCACTTGTTAAATCCACTTCAAATCAGTGTAAATGAAGGTGAGGAGACAGGTGTTAGAAGGATTTTTAAGCCTTGAGAAAATTGTGTATGTGTGCCATTCAGCAGGTGAATAGGCAAGCCCAGAAATGTAAGTGCCTTTGAATGAGGTCTGGCCAGGCGAACCAGTTTGTGTGAAGAACTGCAACGCTGCTGGGTTTTTCACGCTCAATAGTACCCGTGTGTATCTTTTCACTCTGTCATTTAGGTTAGTATTGTGGAGTAACTACAATGTTGTTGATCCTTCCTCAGTTCTCCTATCACAGCCATTAAACGATGTAACTGTTTTAAAGTTACCATTGGCCTCAAGGTGAAATCCCTGGGCGGTTTCCTTCCTCTCCGGCAACTGAGCTAGGAAGGACGCCTGTATCTTTGTAGTGACTTTCAATAACAAAGGGGTTGAATACTTAGTTATTTCAGCTTTAACATTTTTATCAATTTGTAAAAATGTCTAAAAACATAATTCCACTATGAAATGGGGTATTGTGTGCAGCATAGTTACAAAAAAATCCAAATTTAATCAATTTTAAATTCAGCCTATAACAAATAAATGTGTAAAAATTAATGGGGTGTGAAAACTTTCTGAAGGCACTGTAAATGGCATGTTACAGTCACCAGACACTTTTTTTTGCAATTTCACTTGGTTTTGAGAATCTTACCACACCAGCAATAGACTCATACTGTGTGCTCATGCTCTTTCTGAAGTTGCAGGGGCAAAAGAAAAACCTGAACAATAGTTCCAAGAACACCCAAATACATCATTTTTAGAGATGTGACAACAGAGTCCATGCAACGTATGTGACTTGTTAAAGCAAATTTGTACTCCTGAAATTATTTAGCTGTGCCATAACAAAGGGGTTGAATACTTATTGACTGACAGCTTTTTCATATATAAATATTTTTTTTACAGAATTAATTTGAATAATAATAAAATAAAAAACCATTGAAAACATAATTCCACTTTGACATTTTGTGCAGGAGTGACAAAATCTCAAAGAAAATGTGGGCTGTAACAACAAAATGTGGAAAAATTCAAGGGGTGTGAATACTTTCTGAAGGCACTGTGCATTTGTCAGGAAATTGCAGCACTGTAAAACAAGTATTTATTGTTTTCCTTTCAGAGACTGGACCATCCTCCTTTTTCATCTTTCATTCCCCCACTTAGGGTTCTGGTCAAAAGTGTACTACGAGGGAATATATAGGGTGGCATTGAGGCCATTTTCCCTCCTCTTCAACAACCTGCCATGCTAATAGCCGTCCATCAACTACATGACTTAGAGAGGGAGAGCCTGGGAAACATGTCAAACCGGCGTTTATTTGACTTTGTTTATCCCCATAAGCCCCTTAAAAGGAGGAGGAAAGGAGGAGGGGTGGAAGGCTTAAGGGCCTAAATTAAGTGGCTTCAATTCCTACTGCTACTGTGCTGGTGTGTGCGGGACTCACATAGGTTCCAGAAACAACGGCAGAATAGTCCAGATTATATAAATGCACACACATTTTAATGGAAGGAAAGTGGGCAATCAGAAATGAAAGACTGAACCCCATCACCCCCTCATCCTTCTTCTACCCCCTAGCTAACCCACAACCTTCACGCCTGACACTAAACTGCTTTGATCCTGGCGAGAGGCGTGTCAACAACAAAGAGAGCCAAGTGATGGAAGATGCTTAAGTAGACTAAACGAGAACTTACTGGGATCCAAATAAACAGATCTATCAACCCCTGCCCATGTGCCCCTTGGCCTAGAGTTCAACCAGTGTGTGGTTGTGTATGTGTGTATGCATATACGTAACATAATCCTGTCAAGCGGAATCACGTAACAGCCTTGTAACAGTTAACGGAAATGAAAATAAACAACATTTGGTGCCATCAATAGTCTGGGCCGATGTCTTATCTGTCCTGGATGCGTAGTTTGGTGATACTCCCCATCCCTCAAACCTGTGATACGAGTCTGGCCCGACACACTAAACCACGCTCGGACTAAACACTTACTGACTCACGCATTACAACTACGCATTGGTAGATTTATATGCACACAGTCTCCTTACTGGACGATTTATATGCACGCCATCTACTTATTGGTAGATTTACAACGCGCATTACAACGTCAGTCACACAAATACAGAGCGCCTTGTGTGTGTGTGTGTGTGTGTGGGCATAGATCTGTTTGGTAGGGTGAAATACTGCCTGCACCTAGCCCATTACTCCTCCAGTGTGTGTGTGTGTTTATGAGCGAGAGCGCCGTTCAGTCAGTCCCTCAGATTTATTCTTCTGTATTCCCCATTACTATTGTTGTGTTAGTGAGTATGCAGTGTATGTGTGTGCTCTGTGTGTGTGTGTGTGTGTGTGTGTGTGTGTGTGTGTGTGTGTAGGAGTAATAGCTATAGGGTGATTCTCAATTCTTCCCCCGATTCCTTGTGTTCTCTGTCCTCAAAACATCAGAGGGAAATGAAAAGAGCATTTACGGGGACGATCTAACGTGTGTAGCGCATTTTGGAATTCAGTACATGGATTAAAGCTGCAGGGTCTGGTCTTTCACTTAGCTCTGTCTGGTCTAGGAGTCACAGCTACTTTCCTATTTCACAATAAACTCAATTTCAGATAACAGACGCTGGGCAAACACCTACTGCTGATGCCACTGTGTGTGTGTGAGAGAGTTAGGCATTGGGAGGATGAGGTGTGTTTCCTCAGCTAAGCACACTCTCGCATCCCCCTCAGAAGTCAAGAGAGTGTGTCTGTCTGCCTGTCTGCATGTGTGTTTGCCTGCATGTGTGTCTGTCTGTCTGCCTGCGTGTGTCTGTGTCTGTCTGCCTGCGTGTGTCTGTGTCTGTCTGCCTGCGTGTATCTGTCGGCCTGCCTGCGTGTGTCTGTCTGCCTGCGTGTGTCTGTGTGTCTGCCTGCGTGTGTCTGTGTGTCTGCCTGCGTGTGTCTGTGTCTGTCTGCCTGCGTGTGTCTGCCTGCGTGCGTGTGTCTGCCTGCGTGCGTGTGTCTGTCTGCCTGCCTGCGTGTGTCTGTCTGCCTGCGTGCGTGTGTCTGTCTGCCTGCGTGCGTGTGTCTGTCTGCCTGCGTGCGTGTGTCTGTCTGCCTGCGTGCGTGTGTCTGTCTGCCTGCGTGCGTCTGTCTGCCTGCGTGCGTCTGTCTGCCTGCGTGCGTCTGTGTCTGTCTGCCTGCGTGCGTCTGTCTGCCTGCGTGCGTCTGTCTGCCTGCGTGCGTCTGTCTGCCTGCGTGCGTCTGTCTGCCTGCGTGCGTCTGTGTCTGTCTGCCTGCGTGCGTCTGTCTGCCTGCCTGCGTGCGTCTGTCTGCCTGCGTGCGTGCGTCTGTCTGCCTGCGCGTGCGTCTGTCTGCCTGCGCGTGCGTCTGTCTGCCTGCGCGTGTGTCTGTCTGCCTGCGCGTGTGTCTGTCTGCCTGCGCGTGTGTCTGTCTGCCTGCGCGTGTGTCTGTCTGCCTGCGCGTGTGTCTGTCTGCCTGCGCGTGTGTCTGTCTGCCTGCGCGTGTGTCTGTCTGCCTGTGTGCGTGTGTGTGTCTGCCTGTGTGCGTGTGTGTGTCTGCCTGTGTGCGTGTGTGTGTCTGCCTGTGTGCGTGTGTGTGTGTCTGCCTGTGTGCGTGTGTGTGTCTGCCTGTGTGCGTGTGTGTGTCTGCCTGTGTGCGTGTGTGTGTCTGCCTGTCTGCCTGTGTGTGTTTCTGCCTGCGTGTGTGTCTGCCTGCGTGTGTGTGTGTGTGTGTCTGTCTGTCTGCCTGTGTGTGTGTGTATGTGTGTGTCTGCCTGCGTGTGTGTGTATGTGTGTGTCTGCCTGTGTGTGTGTCTGCCTGTGTGTGTGTCTGTCTGTCTGCGTGCCTGTCTGTCTGTCTGCGTGCCTGTCTGTCTGTCTGCGTGCCTGTCTGTCTGTCTGTCTGTCTGCCTGCCTGCGTGTCTGTCTGTCTGTCTGTCTGCCTGCCTGCCTGCCTGCGTGTCTGTCTGCCTGCGTGTCTGCCTGCCTGCGTGTCTGCCTGCCTGCGTGTCTGCCTGCCTGCGTGTCTGTCTGTCTGTCTGTCTGCCTGCCTGCCTGTCTGCCTGCATGTCTGTCTGTCTGTCTGCCTGCGTGTCTGCCTGCCTGCGTGTCTGTCTGTCTGTCTGTCTGTCTGCCTGCGTGTCTGTCTGTCTGTCTGTCTGCCTGCGTCTGTCTGTCTGCCTGCGTCTGTCTGTCTGCCTGCGTGTCTGTCTGTCTGCCTGCGTGTCTGTCTGTCTGCCTGCGTGTCTGTCTGTCTGCCTGCGTGTCTGTCTGTCTGCCTGCGTGTCTGTCTGTCTGCCTGCGTGTCTGTCTGTCTGCCTGCGTGTCTGTCTGTCTGCCTGCGTGTCTGTCTGTCTGCGTGCGTGTCTGCCTGCCTGCCTGCCTGCCTGCGTGTCTGCCTGCGTGTCTGTCTGTCTGTCTGCCTGCCTGCGTCTGTCTGTCTGCCTGCCTGCGTCTGTCTGTCTGCCTGCCTGCGTCTGTCTGTCTGTCTGCCTGCGTCTGTCTGTCTGCCTGCGTCTGTCTGTCTGCCTGCGTCTGTCTGTCTGCCTGCGTCTGTCTGTCTGCCTGCCTGCGTCTGTCTGTCTGTCTGCGTCTATCTGTCTGTCTGCCTGCGTGTCTGTCTGTCTGTCTGCCTGCGTGTCTGTCTGTCTGTCTGTCTGCCTGCGTGTCTGTCTGTCTGTCTGTCTGCCTGCGTGTCTGTCTGCCTGCGTGTCTGTCTGCCTGCGTGTCTGTCTGCCTGCGTGTCTGTCTGCCTGCGTGTCTGTCTGCCTGCGTGTCTGTCTGCCTGCGTGTCTGTCTGCCTGCGTGTCTGTCTGCCTGCCTGCGTGTCTGCCTGCCTGCGTGTCTGTCTGCCTGCGTGTCTGCCTGCCTGCGTGTCTGTCTGCCTGCGTGTCTGTCTGCCTGCGTGTCTGTCTGCCTGTCTGTCTGTCTGCCTGCGTGTCTGTCTGCCTGCGTGTCTGTCTGCCTGCGTGTCTGTCTGCCTGCGTGTCTGTCTGCCTGCGTGTCTGTCTGCCTGCGTGTCTGTCTGCCTGCGTGTCTGTCTGCCTGCGTGTCTGCCTGCCTGCGTGTCTGCCTGCCTGCCTGTCTGTCTGTCTGTCTGTCTGTCTGTCTGTCTGTCTGTGTCTGCCTGCCTGTCTGCGTGCGTGCCTGTCTGCCTGCGTGCGTGCGTCTGCCTGCGTGCGTGCGTGCGTCTGCCTGCGTGCGTGCGTGCGTCT
Source organism: Oncorhynchus nerka (assembly GCF_034236695.1). Lineage (NCBI taxonomy): Eukaryota > Metazoa > Chordata > Actinopteri > Salmoniformes > Salmonidae > Oncorhynchus > Oncorhynchus nerka. The sequence goes on from NC_088413.1 coordinate 43,410,039, forward strand.
GCCTGCGTGCCTGTCTGTGTGGCTGTCTGTCTGTCTGTCTGTGTGCCTGTCTGTCTGTCTATCTGTCTGTGTGCCTGTCTGTCTGTGTGTGCCTGTCTGTCTGCCTGCGTGCATGTCTGCCTACCTGCGTGCGTCTGCCTGCGTGCGTACGTCTGCCTGCCTGCCTGCGTGCGTGCGTCTGCCTGCGTGCGTCTGCCTGGTCTTTCAATTAGCTCCGTCCGTCTCTCTGCGTCCGTCCCGTCCGTCCGTGTCTGCCTGCCTGCGTCCGTCTCCGTCTGTCTGCCTGTCCGTGTCTCCGTCCTGTCTGCTCTCGTCCGTCCGTCCTCTCTGTCTGTCTGTCTGTCCGTCCGTCCGTCCCCTGCGTCGTCCGTGTCCCCCTGTCTGTCCGTCCCCTCTGCCTCCGTCCCTGTCCGTCCGTCTCCCTGTCCTGTCCGTCTGTCTGTCTCCCTGTCCGTCTCGTCCGTCTGTCTGTCTGTCTGTCTGTCCCTCTCTGTCCGTGTCCTCCCTCCGTCCGTCCGTCCCTGTCGTGTCTCGTCCCTGTCCTCCGTCCTCTGCCTCCGTCCCCTCCGTCCCGTCTGCGTCCTCCGTCCGCGTGTCTGCGTGTCCGTGTCTGCGTCCGTCTGTCCGTGTCCGTGTCTGCGTCCGTCCGTGTCCTGTCCCTCTGTCCGTCCGTCCGTCTCCGTCCGTCCGTCTCCGTCCGTCCGTCCGTCCGTCCGTCCGTCCGTCCGTCTCTGCGTCCGCCGTGTCTGCGTCCGTCCGTCCGTCTGTCTCGTCCGTCCGTCCGTCCTCTGCGTCGTGCGTCCGTCCGTCCCTCCGTCCGTCTCTGCGTCCTGCGTCCGTCCGTCCGTGCGTCCGTCCGTGCCTGCTCTGCGTGTCTGTCCTGCGTCCGTCCGTCCGTCTGCCTGCCCGTCCGTCCGTCTGTCTGCCTGTCTGTCTGTCTCTCTGCGTCCGTCCTGCCTGCGTCTGTCTGCGTCCGTCCGTCCGTCCGTCGTCTGCGTCCGTGTCTGTCTGCCTCCGCGTGTCCGTCCGTCCTGTCCGTCTGCGTCCGTGTCTCCGTCTCCTGCGTGTCCCCCGTGCGTGTCCGTCCGTCTCCGTCCGTCCGTCCGTCCGTCTCTCTGCGTCCGTCTCCGCCTGCGTGCGTCTGTCTGCTCTGCGTGTCGTCCGTCCGTCTCTGCGTCCCTGTCCGTGTCTGTCTGTCCGTCGTCGTCCGTCCGTCTGCCTGCCGTCCGCCTGCGTCCGTCTGTCCTCCGCCGTGTCTCTCTGCGTCCGTCGTCCGCTCTGCGTCCACCTCCGTCTCCGTCCCTCTGCGTCTCCGTCTGTCCTGCCCGTCCGTCCGTCTCTGCGTCCGTCGTCCGTCCTGCGTCCTGTCGTCCGTCCGTCCGTCTCTGCGTCCGTCCGTCCGTCCGTCTCTGCGTGCGTCCGTCCGCTCCGTCTCTGCGCCCGCCGTGCGTCCGTCGTCCGTCCGTCCCTCCGTCCGCGTCCTCTGCGTCCGTCTGCGTCTGCGTCCGTCGTCTGCGCGTCCGTCCGTCAAATCTCTGCGCGTGTCCCGTCCGTCTGCCCTCCGTCCGTCCGTCTGCGTCTCTCCTCGTCGTCTCTCTCTGCGTCCGTCCGTCCGTCGTCTGCCGTCTGCGTGCGTCCTGCGTCGCCTCGTGTCCGGCTGTCTCGTCTGCGTCCGTCCGTCCGTCCTGTCTGTCCGTCCGTATCTGTCCGTGTGTCTGTCCGTCTCTCTGCGTCCGTGCCTCCGTCTGTCTGCCTCCGTCTCCGTCCGCATCCGTCCCTTTCCGTCCGTCTCTCTCTCCGTCCGTGTCTGTCTCCGTCTGTCTCTGCGTCCTACCTGCGTCGTCTGCGTCCGTCGTCTCGTCCGTCCGTCTCCGTCCGTCTGTCCTGCCTGCGTGTCCGTGTCCGTCTGCCTGCGTCCGCGTCTCTCCGCCGGTCGTCCGTTCACTTAGCGTCCGTCCGTCTCTCTCCGCGTCCCGTCCGTCCGTCCGTCCGTCTCTCGTCCGTCCGTCTCGTCGTCCGTCCGTCCGTCCGTCTGCGTCCGTCCGTCCGTCCGTCCTCGTCCGTCCGTCCGTCGTCCATCCGTGCGTCCGTCTCCGTCCGTCGTCCGTCCGTCTCCCTCTCCGTCCGTCCGTCCGTCTCGCGTCCGTCCGTCCGTCCGTCGTCCCCTGCGTCCGTCCGTCCGTCTCCTCGTCCGTCCGTCCGTCCGTCTCGTCCGTCCGTCTCCGTCTGCGTCCGTCCGTCCGTCTCCCTGTCCGTCCGTCTCTGCGTCCTCGTCCGTCCGTCCGTCCGTCTCCCTCGATCGCGTCCGTCCGTCCGTCCGTCTCCCGTCCGTCCGTCCGTCCGTCCGTCCGTCCCCTCTCCGTCCGTCGTCCGTCCGTCCGTCCCTCTGCCTCCGTCCGTCCCGTCTGCCTCCGTCCGTCCGTCCGTCTGCGTCCGTCGACGTCCGTCCCTCGTCCGTCCGTCTCTGCGTCCGTCCGTCTGCGTCCGTCGTCCGTCTCCGTCTCCGTCCGTCTCGTCCGTCCGTCCGTCCGTCTGCATCCTCGCGTCCGTCCGTCCGTCTCGTCGTTTTCAAGCGTCCGTCCGTCCGTCTCTCTGCGTCCGTCCGTCCGTCCGTCCGTCTCCGTCCGTCCGTCTCGCGTCCGTCCGTCCGTCCCGTCCGTCGTCCGTCCGTCCGTCCGTCCGTCGTCCGTCCGTCCGTCCCTCGTCCCGTCCGTCCGTCCGTCCGTCTCTCTCCGTCCGTCCGTCCGTCCTCTCTCGTCCGTCTGCGTCCGTCCGTCCGTCCGTCCGTCCGTCTCTCTGCGTCCGTCTCTCCGTCCGTCGTCTCTCGTCCGTCCGTCACCGTCCGTCTCCGTCGTCCGTCCGTCCGTCCGTCTCTCGTCCGTCCGTCCGTCCGTCCGTCTCGTCCGTCCGTCCGTCCGTCTCGTCCGTCCGTCCGTCCGTCTCCTCGTCCGTCCGTCCGTCCGTCTGCGTCCGTCCGTCCGTCCTCCGTCCCTCGTCCGTCCGTCCCGTCTCCGTCCGTCCGTCCGTCCTCCGTCCGTCTGCGTCCGTCCGTCCGTCCGTCTCTGCGTCCGTCCGTCCGTCCGTCCGTCTCCCTCCGTCCGTCCGTCCGTCCTCCGTCCGTCCGTCCGTCCGTCCGCCCCGTCCGTCTGCGTCCCTCTGCGTCCGTCCGTCCGTCTCCCTGCGTCCGTCCGTCCGTCCGTCCGTCTCCGTCCGTCCGTCCGTCCGTCCGTCCTGCGTCCGTCCGTCCGTCCGTCCCTCTGCGTCCGTCCGTCCGTCCGTCCGTCTGCGTCCGTCCGTCCGTCCGTCCGTCCCTCTGCGTCCGTCCGTCCGTCCGTCCTCGTCCGTCCGTCCGTCCGTCTCTCTGCGTCCGTCCGTCCGTCTCTCGTCCGTCCGTCCTCCGTCCGTCCGTCCCTCTCCGTCTGCGTCCGTCCCTCCCTGCGTCCGTCCGTCCCGTCCCCTCTGCGTCAAATCCGTCCGTCCGTCCGTCCCTCTGTCCGTCTCGTCCGTCCGTCCGTCCCGTCTCTCGTCCCTGTCCGTCCGTCCGTCCCCTCTCTGCGTCCCTCCCTCTCGTTCGTCCGTCCGTCCTCTCTCTCTCGTCCGTCCGTCCCTCTCCGTCCGTCCCTCTCTCTGCGTCCGTCCGTCCGTCCTCTCTCTCGTCCGTCCGTCCGTCCGTCCCTCTCTCGTCGTCCGTCCGTCCCTCGTCCCTCTCTCCGTCCGTCCGTCCGTCTCCGTCCTCCGTCCGTCCGTCCGTCCGTCCCCTCTCTCGTCCGTCCGTCCGTCCCTCTCTCTGCGTCCGTCCGTCCGTCCGTCCCTCTCTCTGCGTCCGTCCGTCCGTCCCTCTCTCTGCGTCCGTCCGTCCGTCCCTCTCTCGTCCGTCCGTCCGTCCCTCTCTCTGCGTCCGTCCGTCCGTCCCTCTGCGTCCGTCCGTCCGTCCGTCCTCTGCGTCCGTCCGTCCGTCCGTCCCTCTGCGTCCGTCCGTCCGTCCCTCTCTCTGCGTCCGTCCGTCCGTCCGTCCGTCCGTCGTCCGTCTCTCTCTCGTCCGTCCGTCCCTATCTCGTCCGTCCGTCCGTCTCTCTCGTCCGTCCGTCCGTCCCTCTCCGTCGTCCGTCCGTCCCTCTCTCTCGCGTCGTCCGTCCGTCCCGTCCCCCGTCTCTCGTCCGTCCGTCGTCTCGTCCGTCCGTCCCTCTCTCTGCGTCCGTCCGTCCGTCCCTCTCTCTGCGTCCGTCCGTCCGTCCCTCTCTCTGCGTCCGTCCGTCCGTCCGTCCGTCCCTCTCTCTGCGTCCGTCCGTCCGTCCCCTCTCTCTGCGTCCGTCCGTCCGTCCCTCTCTCTGCGTCCGTCCGTCCCTCTCTCTGCGTCCGTCCGTCTCTCGTCCTCGTCCCGTCCGTCCCTCGTCCGTCCCGTCCGTCTCTCTCGTCCGTCCGTCCGTCCTCTCGTCCGTCCGTCCGTCCGTCCGTCGTCCGTCCGTCTCCGTCCCTATCTGCGTCCGTCCGTCCGCCCGTCTCTCTGCGTCCGTCCGTCCGTCCGTCCCTCTGCGTCCGTCCGTCCCTCTGCGTCCGTCCGTCCGTCCCTCTGCGTCCGTCCGTCTCCGTCCGTCCCTCTCTGCGTCCGTCCGTCCGTCCCTCTGCGTCCGTCCGTCCGTCCGTCCCTCTGCGTCCGTCCGTCCGTCCCTCTCGTCGTCCGTCTCGTCCCTCGTCCGTCCGTCCCTCTCTCGTCCGTCCGTCCGTCCCTCTCGCGCGTCCGTCCGTCCCCCTGCGTCCGTCCGTCCGTCCCTCTGCGTCCGTCCGTCCGTCCCTCGTCCGTCCGTCCGTCCCTGCGTCCGTCCGTCCCTCTGCGTCCGTCCGTCCGTCCCTCTGCGTCCGTCCGTCCGTCCGTCCGTCCGTCCGTCGTCCTCTCGTCCGTCCCCTCGTCCGTCCGTCCGTCTCCCTGCGTCCGTCCTCCCTGCGTCCGTCCGTCCGTCTCCCTGCGTCCGTCCGTCCGTCCGTCCGTCCCCCTCCGTCCGTCCGTCCGTCCGTCTCTCGTCCGTCCGTCCGTCCGTCCGTCTCCCCGCGTCCGTCCGTCCGTCCGTCCGTCCGTCCGTCCCTCTCTGCGTCCGTCCGTCCGTCCTCGTCCCGTCCGTCCGTCCGTCCCCCGTCCGTCCGTCCGTCCGTCCGTCCCCTGCGTCCGTCGTCCGTCCGTCCTCCCTGCGTCCGTCCGTCCGTCGTCCCTGCGTCCGTCCGTCCGTCTCTGCGTCCGTCCGTCCGTCCGTCCGTCCGTCTCCCTGCGTCCGTCCGTCCGTCCGTCTCCCTGCGTCCGTCCGTCCGTCCGTCTCTCTGCGTCCGTCCGTCCGTCCTCTCTCCGTCCGTCCGTCCGTCCCTCTGCGTCCGTCCGTCCGTCCCTCTCTCCGTCCGTCCGTCCCTCGTCCGTCCCTCTCGTCCGTCCGTCCGTCCCTCCCGTCCGTCCGTCCGTCCCTCTCGTCCGTCCGTCCGTCCTCCGTCCGTCCGTCCGTCCCTCTCCGTCCGTCCGTCCGTCCCTCTGCGTCCGTCCGTCCGTCCCTCTGCGTCCGTCCGTCCGTCCCTCCGTCCGTCCGTCCGTCCCTCTGCGTCCGTCCGTCCGTCCCTCTGCGTCCGTCCGTCCGTCCCTCTCTGCGTCCGTCCGTCCTCTGCGTCCGTCCGTCCGTCCCCGTCCGTCCGTCCGTCCTCGTCGTCCGTCGTCCGTCCGTCCGTCCCTCGTCCGTCCGTCCGTCCCTCTCGTCCGTCCGTCCGTCCGTCCCTCTGTCCTCCGTCCGTCCGTCCGTCCCTCGTCCGTCCGTCGTCGTCCCTCCGTCCGTCCCTCTGCGTCCGTCCGTCCGTCCCTCTGCGTCCGTCCGTCCGTCCCTCTGCGTCCGTCCGTCCCTCTCTGCGTCCGTCCCGTCCGTCCGTCCCTCTCCGCGTCCGTCCGTCCCCCTCCGCGTCCGTCCGTCCCCCTCCGCGTCCGTCCGTCCCTCCGCGTCCGTCCGTCCCTCCGCGTCCGTCCGTCCCTCCGCGTCCGTCCGTCCGTCCCTCTCTGCGTTCGTCCGTCCGTCCGTCCCGTCCCTCTCTGCGTCCGTCCGTCCGTCCCTCTCTGCGTCCGTCCGTCCCTCTCTGTCCGTCCGTCCGTCCGTCCGTCCCTCTCTCTCTCGTCCGTCCGTCCGTCCCTCTCTCTGCGTCCGTCCGTCCGTCCGTCCCTCTCTCTGCGTCCGTCCGTCCGTCCGTCTCTCTCTCTCCGTCCGTCCGTCCCTCTCTCTCTGCGTCCGTCCGTCCGTCTCTCTCTCGTCCGTCCGTCTCTCTGCGTCCGTCCGTCCGTCTCTCTGCGTCCGTCCGTCCGTCTCTCTGCGTCCGTCCGTCCGTCTCTCTGCGTCCGTCCGTCCGTCTCTCTGCGTCCTCTCTGCGTCCGTCTCTCTGCGTCCGTCTCTCTGCGTCCGTCTCTCTGCGTCTGTCCGTCTGCCTGCCTGCATCTGCCTGCCTGCATCTGCCTGCCTGCATCTGCCTGCCTGCATCTGCCTGCCTGCATCTGTCTGCCTGCATCTGTCTGCCTGCCTGCATCTGTCTGCCTGCCTGCATCTGTCTGCCTGCCTGCATCTGCCTGCATCTGTCTGCCTGCATCTGTCTGCCTGCCTGCATCTGTCTGAGGCAGGGGAACAGACAGGTACGGGAGGTTTACACACAAAGAACAGAACATTATAAACACAGGATGACTTCGAAATGTAATCAAGTCAAGCAAGGTCTATATAATTATGGGATATTCCAAATCAAAATGCTATTGTCATGGGAACCTAAGTGGCACTCAGTAGAACGCAATCATCTCAGAACTTTTGGTGGCAACATGGATGATAATTATCATAACGCTGTATACATCTCTGGCTTTGGAACGAACGAACACGAACACACACACACACACACACACACACACACACGTTCCATGGTAAGCCCGGCAGAAGATAGAAGGGACATGCTTTGTGGACTAGACAAGCAACACAGTGACATTTGAAAGGATTTGACTGACAGACCGATTTCATGTGTTCCCAACAATTACCTAACAGAATGGACGTGCTTTTCTCTTTCTTCAATCTCTGTCTGTTCTCCCTTCATCTTTCCTTTATCTCTCTTTTACTCTCTTTGTATTGCTGCTGTCGAGCATCTTTCTTTCTTTCGCTTCTCTCCATTCTCTCCCTTTCATTGCTTTACTCTTACACCCCCTACTCTTTCTCTTAGTCTCTCCCTTCTGTCAGTCTCCCCCCATCTCTTACCCCCTCCCTCCCTCCCTCCCCTCCCTCCCTCCGCTGGCAGCGGTGATTGCTGCTTCCTATTCAGACTCAAAGCTAGCATTTTTTCATGCCACAATAAATGTAAATTGCGTTCATTCCAATTCCCTGCTAACGTTCCCACTTTTGTTCTGTTTGGGAGCCTAACAAACCAACTGGAAGGAGCACTACATTGCCTCAGAGACACGTGTGTGTGTGTGTGTGTGTGTCATTAGCTTTCACCAAGTATTTCTGTCACTTTACACAAGGATTTCTATAGAGTTCTTAGTGATTGGAAAAGAACAAGCCATACAAGGAATGATAAGGAAATGTGTAACTTTAGGAATTGCATAATGATCTTAACCAGGAGGGGATTGAATGTCTCATCTAGGCACCAGTCTTTCTAGCTAACACTCCATGTCATTGCCAAAGAGACTGGCCTTTCGGGAATCGCAACGTTCAATATGCAGCTGGATTTACAGCGCAGTTGTTCATTGGTTGTTGGAAAAACACTAATATTTTCCATGTGGCGCCTCTAAAATAGAATTAGAATTATAACAAAGTCAAAAAATTATGTTTAGCTGTTAGCTAGGCAAGTTATTGTATTTTGAGGCTTAAGATCAAAGCAGAGAGGTTTTGTGGTTGGAATTGCAGTATGCACTTAGTTTAAGAATTTAGACTTGAGCAATAAACTTTTGACAGACTGGCTTTGTCAGGACAAACAAGGATACCAATGTGTTCTGTGACGGAAAAAAACGTTTGGATAATTGTTGTGATTGGAGGATAGCTGTGAGGGTTATCGAATCAGGATCAACTCCTCTGTTCTCCATGAGGTCATTAATAATTGAATGTTCATATTTGAAGGTGGCAGAAAGGCCAGTCTCTATTGCAATGACAAGGAGTGGCAAGAAGTAGAATGTTAGCTAAAGAGACTGGCACTCAGGCTAGAATGTCTCTGCTGTCACCAAGAAGCTTGATTTTGACATCTAGCCTCTTAGCTTGCAAGTTTGCAAAGCTGGAGCCCTGCGCTGGATATAATTTATTTGACACATCTTACATTTCTTATAATTAGCACACACCCCCAACCAGAAAAAAGTATAATGTATATATACTCATATATATATATACACAAACATATACAGTTGAAGCTGGAAGTTTACATACACTTAAGTTGGAGTCATTAAAACTAGTTTTTCAACCACTCCAAATTTCTTGTAAACAAACTATAGTTTTGGCAAGTCGGTCAGGACATCTACTTTGTGCATGACACAAGTCAATTTTCCAACAATTGTTTACAGACAGATTATGTAACTTCTAATTCACTGTATCACAATTCCAGAGGGTCAGAAGTTTACATACAAAGTTGACTGTGCCTTTGAACAACTTGGAAAATTCCAGAAAATGATGTCATGGCTTTAGAAGCTTCTGATACGCTAATTGACATCATTTGAATCAATTGGAGGTGTACATGTGGATGTATTTCAAGGCCTACCTTCAAACTCAAAGCCTCTTTGTTTGACATCATGGGACATAACCTATCGACAAAACCAGAAAGGCCGCTCAGCAAGGAAGAAGCCACTGCTCCAAAACCGCCCCAAAAAAAGCCAGACTACAGTTTGCAACTGCACATGGAGCAAAGATCGTGAATGAATGAAATATTCTTATTAAATACTTTTTTCTTTACATACTTGAATGTGCTGACAACAAAATCAAACACAAATTATCAATGGAAATCAAATTTATCAACCCATGGAGGTCTGGATTTGGAGTCGCACTCAAAATTAAAGTGGAAAACCACACTAAAGGCTGATCCAACTTTGATGTAATGTCCTTAAAACAAGTCAAAATGACGCTCAGTAGTGTGTGTGGCCTCCACGTGCCTGTATGACCTCCCTACAACGCCTGGACATGCTCCTGATGAGGTGGCGGATGGTCTCCTGATGGATCTCCTCCCAGACCTGGACTAAAGCATCCGCCAACTCCTGGACAGTCTGTGGTGGATGGAGCGAGACATGATGTCCCAGATGTGCTCAATTCGATTCAGGTCTGGGGAACGGGCGGGCCAGTCCATAGCATCAATGCCTTCCTCTTGCAGAAACTGCTGACACACTCCAGCCACATGAGGTCTAGCATTGTCTTGCATTAGGAGGAACCCAGGGCCAACAGTACCAGCATATGGTCTCACAAGGGGTCTGAGGATCTCATCTCGGTACCTAATGGCAGTCAGGCTACCTCTAGCGAGCACATGGAGGGCTGTGCGGCCCCCCAAAGAAATGCCGCAGAACGTTCTCCACTGCGTTTCCAGACTCTGTCACATGTGCTCAGTGTGAACCTGCTTTCATCTGTGAAGAGCACAGGGCGCCAGTGGCGAATTTGCCAATCTTGGTGTTCTCTGGCAAATGCCAAACGTTCTGCACGGTGTTGGGCTGTAAGCACAACAGCCACCTGTGGATGTCGGGCCCTCATACCACCCTCATGGAGTCCTTTTCTGACCGTTTGAGCAGACACATGCACATTTGTGTCCTCCTGGAGGTCATTTTGCAGGGCTCTGGCAGTGCTCCTCCTGCTCCTCCTTGCACAAAGGCGGAGGTAGCGGTCCTGCTGCTGGGTTGTTGCCCTTCTACGGCCTCCTCCACGTCTCCTGATATACTGGCCTGTCTCCTGGTAGCGCCTCCATGCTCTGGACACTACGCTGACAGACACAGCAAACCTTCTTGCCACAGCTCGCATTGATGTTCCATCCTGGATGAGCTGCACTACCTGAGCCACTTGTGTGGGGGTTGTAGACTCCATCTCATGCTACCACTAGAGTGAAAGCAGTGCCAGCATTCAAAAGTGACTAAAACATCAGCCAGGAAGCATAGGAACTGAAAAGTGGTCTGTGGTCACCACCTGCAGAACCACTCCTTTATTGGGGGTGTCTTGCTAATTGCCTATAATTTCCACCTGTTATCTATTCCATTTTCACAACAGCATGTGACATTTATTGTCAATCAGTGTTGCTTCCTATGTGGACAGCTGGATTTCACAGAAGTGTGATTGACTTGGAGTTACATTGTGTTGTTTAAGTGTTCCCTTTATTTTTTTGAGCAGTGTATATATATTATTATATTCACACACACACACACGGCCACACGGCCACAACAACCGTGATAACATAATTGCAAAAGCGTTTTCTAATGATCAATTAGCCTTTTAAAATGATAAACTTGGAATAGCTAACACAGCGTGCCATTGGTTGCTGATAATGGGCCCCTGTACGGCTATGTAGATATTCCATTAAAAATCAGCAGTTTCCAGCTACAATGGTCATTTACAGCATTAACAATGTCTACACTGTATTTCTGATCAATTTGATGTTATTGGGGTGGGGGGCGCTAGAGAGCGTGATTTGCTTGAGCTCCACTCAATTCTGAAACAAATTCATATTTATCTTAACATCTCACAACCTATAACTTCAAATGTTGTCTGGCAATATGACAAATGTAAAAGGCACCAAAAAAAGGGGGAGCTAAACAAGATCATTTGAATGAGATACACAAGGAACCAATTTCAACATGGCCCATGAGGAGTTAGCTGAAGATGCTAACGTTAGCTCCCAAGAGTTCCCCACCGAACCTACTCAAAGTGACCTACTGGTTGCTATCATGCTATCAACTCACTAAGCAAGAAGGTGGACACAAGGTTGGCTGATATCTCAAAGAGTATTGGGACTTTGACTGAAACTGTGAAGGCAGCTAAGGGCAGGGTGCATGCGGTTGAGCAGACGACAGTTGATCACGTGGTCAGGCTACAGGACAAAGAGAAACAGTGCACAACATTAAAAAATGACAACAAAACCCTGAAAGCCCATTGGCTTAACCTGCTCGAGTTGCATTCAAGACGCCAGAACATCCGAATATGTGGGATCCAGGAGGACACTGAGAAAGGGAAACCCACTGAATTAGTTTCGGAGCTGATACGGGCATTGCTGGGGAGTGAACACTTCAAAACGGCCATCCTGATCGACCGGACACACAGATCAGGCAACGAAGCCGGCCAAGGTCACGCTACCAAGACCATTCATCGCACGGCTGTAGCCATGGAACCCCTTGCTACTCTCATTCGTGCATGTGCCAATATAGCTCCGGTTAAAATCAAAGACATGCAGCACAAAATGTTTTGCAGAAGATGTTCTTTTGTTTTTATCCAAGCTTAAAACTTCTATTCCTCCGCTTCTTGGATATAGGGGGCGCTCTTTTAATTTATGGATAAAAAAACATTCCCGTTTTAAACAAGATATTTTGTCACAAAAAGATGCTCGACTATGCATATAATTGACAGCTTTGGAAAGAAAACACTCTGACGTTTCCAAAACTGCAAAGATATTGTCTGCGAGTGCCACAGAACTAATGCTACAGGCGAAACAAAGATGAAATTTCATACAGGAAGTGTCCCAGATTTTGAATGTGCTGTCTTCCAATGTCTCCTTGTATGGCTGTGTATGGGTCACGAATGAGCTTAGACTTTCTGTCGTTTCCCCAAGGTGTTGACAGCATTGTGACGTATTTGTAGGCAAAATCATTGGAAGATTGACCTTAAGAGACTACATCTACCAGGTGGCCGCTTGGTGTCCTCCGTTGCAATTATTGCGTAATCTCCAGCTGCGTGTATTTTTCGTTTGCTTCGAGGAGAAACACAGCTGCCATGAATGATTTATCATCCAATAGATATGTGAAAAACACCTTGAGGATTGATTCTAAACAACGTTTGCCATGTTTATGTCGATATTATGGAGTTAATTTGGTAAAAAGTTTGGCGTTGTAGAGACTGCATTTTCGGATTTTTTTCTTAGCCAAACGTGATGAACAAAACGGAGCGATTTCTCCTACACAAGTAATCTTTTTGGAAAAAATGAACATTTGCTATCTAACTGAGAGTCTCCTCATTGAAAACATCCGAAGTTCTTCAAAGGTAAATTATTTTATTTGAATGCTTTTCTTGTTTTGTGAAAATGTTGCCTGCTGAATGCTAGGCTTAATGCTATGCTAGCTATCAATACTCTTACACAAATGCTTGTGTAGCTATGGTTGAAAAGCATATTTTGAAAATCTGAGATGACAGTGTTGTTAACAAAAGTCTAAGCTTGTGAGCCAATATATTTATTTCATTTCATTTACGATTTTCATGAATAGTTAACGGTGCGTTATGGTAATGAGCTTGAGGCTATCATTACGCTCCCGGATACGGGATTGCTCGACGCTAGAGGTTAACTTGAAAAAAAGATTCGGCTCTTGCTCTGGCTACAAGATGAACTGGCAGCAAAGCAAATTGATGCCAATATCACGGCCTGTGGATATGCAATTTCTGCAATCTACCCCATTTAGAACAGTGATTGACAAGTTCACAAGCCTTGGCATTGTTGTGACAAGAGAACTTGATCAGCTATTGAACGTGAATAGGAACACGAACATTTATCAGCTTAAACAAAATATTGATTTTTGGAAAACTCTGCCTCTCCTTGGTTGGTCGTATAAACACTATTAAAAATGGTTGTCCTACCCAGGTTTCTTTACCTCTTCCAATGTCTACCCAATTTCATACCACAAAGCTATTTTAAGAAACTGGATTCAATAGTAATTCCATTTTTATGGGATAACAAGGCAGCCAGAATTTGAAATGAGCATTTGTGCAAGTACAAGATAGAGGGGGGCTTTGGCCTTTCTCACTATAAACTCTATTATTGGGCTGCTAATCTGAACAGTGTGTCTTTCTGGAGGGAAAGTTTACCTGGGATGCGACAGAATTATATGCCTTCATGGCTTTTGATTGAGCAGGCCTCCTGTCAACGTTCCTCACTCCCTGCACTTGGTAATAGTCCAGCATATGTGGAAAAAGGCCACTTATGGCTCTAATCCAGTCATTTGTCATATGCTTAAGGATCAGGAAACAGATGAGGTATTTTCTTAACATACCCACTGTTTACATAGACAGCCCAATTTGCCTGAATCATGCTTTCCCCCCTGCATTGGATGATATGGTGTTTTCACAGTGGAGAGAGAATGGGCTCACAGCAATTGGTACATTGATGGTCAGTTAGCTTCATTTCAAATATTACAGGGTAAGTTTAACATGCCAACAACACATTTTTTCAGATACCTCCAAATCAGGAATTTCTTAAGGACACATTTCCCACAGTATGGCATTAATCCAAATAATCCTACATAATTAGATAGCCTGATCCTTGTCAAACCCCATTCAAAAGGGTCGGTCTCTAGACTGTATGATGTGCTAGGCCCACATAGAGGTATCCACAGACACTATTAAAAGGGCTTGGGAACAAGAACTTGGTTCATAAAGCTCAGATGAGGACTGGGTAGAAGCTCTCAGGAATATAAACCATAGTTCAGGGAATGCCAGACACAACCTTGTACAGTTTAAGGTGATACACAGGTTACATTACTCAAATGTGAAACTGCATAAAATATTTCCGGACACCTTACCACTGTGTGAGAGGTGCAATCAGGATGAGGGGACGTTGACCCACTTATTCTGGACATGTCCTAAGTTACATGTTCTATTACTTATCTAAAGCCTTCAATAGAGTTATAGCCCCAGATCCATTGATCGCTCTGTTTGGTAGGTACATAGAGCCAGGGCCATAGGGAGAGATCAAACCGAGAGAGTCTGTCCTTATGACTGCTGGGCCTGTCCAGTCTCACAATCTCGTCACCCTGCTCTAGCCCATTTCTTCCTCTCTTTTTTCTCCCCCTTTCATTTATCCACCCTCAATCTCCACTCCTCTCCTACCTCTCCTATTATCGATCCTCCCTTTCTCTCTGCCCCTTTCTCTCTCTCCCTCCCTTCGTCTGATGAAAGCTCTCTCTCCATCAGTCTCTCCCTGCCTCTGTAATTATGCGCCCCACTCAGCCCTGGTAGAAAAGCCACAGCACTGAAACCAGGCTTATTACTGACACACACACACATTTTGTGGCTATAACAGAGCTCTTATCTGTTCTCTCTCAGATAGGAAGGCTCAATTGAAGTAGTGAATAACTACTATGTCCTAACGTTCAACATGTTGCGCTTTCAGATGGGATCTGATGTTAAATGCACAACTATACACTCCAGCTAGGTACGTGGACCTCTTCCCTCATCCTTCCCTTCCTCTTCTTCTCTCCTCATCATTGCTCTCCTTGGGGCTGCAGGTAGCCTAGTGGTTAGAGCGTTGGGCCCCTGAACAAGGCAGTTAACCCACTGTTCCTAGGCTGTCATTGTAAATCAGAATTTGTTCTTAACTGGTGAAATATATATTTTATATATATTTTTTAATTCTCTCCAGAGTGTACAGTGCGCTACACCAGGGGTTCTCAAAGTAGGTCAGAGGAAGGTACTGCAGGGTATCCGCAGCCAGATCAAAATATTATATATATATGCAAAGCTGTCATCAAGTTCAAGGGTGGCTAAATATATTTTGATTTGTTTAACACTTATTTGGTTACTATATGATTCCATGTGTTATTTCGTAGTTTTGATGTCTACACTGTTATTCTACAATGTAAAAAATTGAAAAAAATTAACTTGAATGAGTAGGTGTCCAAACTTTTGATTGGTACTGTAATATTACATTTCATATGTTTATGAGTATTACTAACATATTAACCACATGTTGGCCAAGGAATCTGTGGAATAAGTTTAGAGGGTGTAATTTGTTCAACCTCTCTTTCATATAGTCTGAGATCCCCAAGGATTGGAAAGCTGCCGCAGTCATCCCCCTCTTCAAAGGGGGAGACACCCTGGACCCAAACTGTTACAGACCTATATCCATCCTGCCCTGCCTATCTAAGGTCTTCGAAAGCCAAGTCAACAAACAGGTCACTGACCATCTCGAATCCCACCGTGCCTTCTCCGCTGTGCAATCTGGTTTCCGAGCCGGTCACGGGTGCACCTCAGCCACGCTCAAGGTACTAAACGATATCATAACCGCCATTGATAAAAGAAAGTACTGTGCAGCCGTCTTCATCGACCTGGCCAAGGCTTTCGACTCTGTCAATCACCATATTCTTATCGGCAGACTCAGTAGCCTCGGTTTTTCTAATGACTGCCTTGCCTGGTTCACAAACTACTTTGCAGACAGAGTTCAGTGTGTCAAATCGGAGGGCATGCTGTCCGGTCCTCTGGCAGTCTTTATGGGGGTGCCACAGGGTTCAATTCTCGGGCCGACTCTTTTCTCTGTATATATCAATGATGTTGCTCTTGCTGCGGGCGATTCCCTGATCCACCTCTAAGCAGACGACACCATTCTGTATACTTCCGGCCCGTCCTTGGACACTGTGCTATCTAACCTCCAACTGCTCTTAAACGCTAGTAAAACCAAATGCATGCTTTTCAACCGTTCGCTGCCTGCACCCGCACGCCCGACTAGCATCACCACCCTGGATGGTTCCGACCTAGAATATGTGGACATCTATAAGTACCTAGGTGTCTGGCTAGACTGTAAACTCTCCTTCCAGACTCATATCAAACATCTCCAATCTAAAATCAAATCTAGAGTCGGTTGCACAAAGTTTCTATTCCGCAACAAAGCCGCCTTCACTCACGCCGCCAAACTTAACCTAGTAAAACTGACTATCCTACCGATCCTCGACTTCGGCGATGTCATATACAAAATAGCTTCCAATACGGCACTCAGCAAACTGGATGCAGTTTATCACAGTGCCATCCGTTTTGTTACTAAAGCACCTTATACCACCCACCACTGCGACCTGTATGCTCTAGTTGGCTGGCCCTCGCTACATATTCGTCGCCAGACCCACTGGCTCCAGGTCATCTACAAGTCCATGCTAGGTAAAGCTCCGCCTTATCTCAGTTCACTGGTCACGATGGCAACACCCACCCGTAGCACGCGCTCCAGCAGGTGTATCTCATTGATCATCCCTAAAGCCAACACCTCATTTGGCCGCCTTTCGTTCCAGTTCTCTGCTGCCTGTGACTGGAACGAATTGCAAAATCGCTGAAGTTGGAGACTTATCTCCCTCACCAACTTCAAACATCTGCTATCTGAGCAGCTAACCGATCGCTGCAGCTGTACATAGTCTATCGGTAAATAGCCCACCCAATTTTACCTACCTCATCCCCATACTGTTTATATTTATGTACTTTTCTGCTCTTTTGCACACCAATTTCTCTACCTGTACATGACCATCTGATCATTTATCACTCCAGTGTTAATCTGCAAAATTGTAATTATTCGCCTACCTCCTCATGCCTTTTGCACACAATGTATATAGACTTTTTTTTCCTACTGTGTTATTGACTTGTTAATTGTTTACTCCATGTGTAACTCTGTTGTCTGTTCACATTGCTATGCTTTATCTTGGCCAGGTCACAGTTGCAAATGAGAACTTGTTCTCAACTAGCCTACCTAGTTAAATAAAGGTGAAAAAAAAATAATAATACAATGTGATATTATTAATCTAGAATGTATGTTCTTAAACCTGGGCAACATGGGTCTGGGAAGCTCACATGGATATTGGTACCCACAGTAACTTTTCTCCAACAGTCATCCATTTTACAACTCAATACTTATTATGCACTGTAATGTAAGCTTTAAAACTGTAAAGTTCTCTCTGCCTCGTGGCAAAACATGTAGAATTGCAGGATATTAGCTTTAAAGCTGCAAGAAACCCGACAAGAAGTTGCCCCAATCCCTCCTGCTTAATTAGGCAACTTTTGCACATTTGTTGATGTCTTGAGTGAGGGAAGTGCTGTAAATTAAGAGGACTCGATGTATTTTGAAAGATGAGTTGCTCCGGGTTATAATAAATACAGCTTTGATGTCATACAAGCCAAACTCCTGTGAGTCCAAACGTGTCACATTTCCATATCGTAAAACGCGTGTCAACCTTTAGGATCACCATGTTTGATGTGGAGTTACAAGATGACATGGCGTTGTTACGGATACAGTTATCCTGTGTGTGTGTGTATCCTGTGTGTGTTTCTTTTCTCTCCTTCTCCCCTCACAGGTGAAAACCATCACTCCCCAATCAGTCAACAATCAATCATCAATCAGAAGACACACCTCCTCCTATTTCCTACCCTATCACAGTTCCTTCCCCATAGTTTAAAAACCCCATCATTTGTTTGCTCTGGAGCAATCTCCCGCTCAATCTCTAGCAATCTCTCGCTCAATCTCTCGCTCAATCTCTCGCTCAATCTCTCGCTCAATCTCTCGCTCAATCTCTCGCTCAATCTCTCGCTCAATCTCTCGCTCAATCTCTCGCTCAATCTCTCGCTCAATCTCTCGCTCAATCTCTCGCTCAATCTCTCGCTCAATCTCTCGCTCAATCTCTCGCTCAATCTCTCGCTCAATCTCTAGCTCAATCTCTAGCTCAATCTCTAGCTCAATCTCTAGCTCAATCTCTCTGTAAATGCCATGTCTGTAGGTCTCTGTGTTTCACTCTCGCTTTTTGTCTTAACCTCTCTTTTGTTTAAGCACCTCCATAGCACTTTGTCATCACCTGTGAGTATTGTTTTTGGTTATGGTGTTTGTGTTTGTTTGCTGGTGGGAAAAGGGGAAACCAAGACAAGTCGCCCTTGGGCATACACTACCCGTAGGTGAACTTTGTTAAATACACTAGTTAGAATTGGGCGGACCACCCACTGTATTTTTGGTTAGTTAGCTGTTGTTAAAGTAGGCTAGCCTAGCTTAGGGGTGTTTTTGAATACTTATTGTTTCTTTTCTTGGGTCCAGCTCAGCCCCTTTTCCTGCTCCCCCCATTACCGTGTGTTTATAAATAAACCTAGAGTTTGACGGTAGATTTCTGTTGTCGTGGTTATTTCGTGCACACTTTTACTTTGTCACAATAATAATTTGCATGAGTTATGTTACGGGTCTCATTACCATCCCCCCTAGACTGTCGGGCCAAAAGGGATTCGTAACAGCGTCATACCCCGTACAGAATGAGCCAACGGTTGTCTATTGTGGAGCGCGCACCTGAATGCACGCATGACTCTTTTCTATGCACGCCAACATTACGATCGGTTTCTCCGAACTGCCCTATGAAAGCCTAACACTAAGATTGTATTTTATAAGTTCGCTCGTCATGTCAACCATCTTTAAAAAGATGCCAACATATACCAACTTTCCCCATGCCTCTCTGTCAACATACAAGGATTAGCAGATTAATTTGCTAATGTAAAAAGGCTTTTCAGTAAAATAATAGAACATTGTTGGCTAAATATTTTGCTGATACGGTATCGAAAA
The DNA here is from genome assembly GCF_034236695.1 of Oncorhynchus nerka. Classification (NCBI taxonomy): domain Eukaryota; kingdom Metazoa; phylum Chordata; class Actinopteri; order Salmoniformes; family Salmonidae; genus Oncorhynchus; species Oncorhynchus nerka. Next base: position 43,428,522 of record NC_088413.1, read on the forward strand.
GCTAAACAAAGTTGATGCTAAAACCAACTGTGACCCAAAGCTAACAGACACCCTCTTAAATTTATTAATTTAAAGACAACAGGCACATTGATGGGCAGATTGATGTGAACAGCATGAATTCATCAGTATGGTAATGAGAGCACCAGACAGACAGGACAGAGAGACAGACAGGATAGAGAGAGGTGAGAGATAGAGTGACCTCTAACTGTATTTGAAACAACACTCTAGTCAACTGCCACTCAAACTCCTCCTACCCACACAAATCATCACTGATCTTTAACATGGACAACACAGACAGTGGTAGTGTTCCGGCCCCATTTAGAATGTAGACAACTTAACCAGAGGCGGTTTGGCCATCTGACAATTCTGGCAAATGCCAGACGGGCTGGACAATTGTTTTGTTGGGTGGGCTTGTCGCAATTTGCAAAATGTTTTTTTTATTTTTACATAAATATAAAACATTGAAAAAGGTGACGTGGCCAGAGGCACATGGGCCTGTCAAGTTAAAAAAAATAATGTTTTTGCACAATTTCTTTGTTATACTAATCTTTAATGAGCCTTTGGCTGATCAGAGGACAATGGCAGGCCCTCCCAACCAAGATGGGCCGGCCCGGTATTCTGAGCTCACACAAAAACGTGGCATTAGCAGACACCTGCTCCAACGCTGTCATCAGTTAGACAGCCAAGGTCATGGATCGTAAAAAAACAAAAGGGTGCCTATAAAGGTAGAGCACATTCTACATTGTCACCTCACTCAAAACGTCCTATTTTTTTGGGCGGCTAAAACCATGATTTAGTCTAACAGTAAAGTGCATTATCCTCATGATTCCTGTCATGAAAGTGTCTGCCCTGCCCTGGGGCCTGCTGCTGTGATGAGCGAGCCACTCTCTCTCTCTCCCGCCTCTCCCCCCCCCAGTTGAGTTGGTGGCACAAGCAGTAATGTGGGCTTGTTTTGAAACTGTAAAAAGTAATGCCGTTTTCAGACAGTAGGCCCTGTAATGTGCATACTGAAAAACCACCATCAAATGGTCTCTTCCTCCCCTCTCCCCATCTCTCCCTCCTTTCTCTCTCCCACTCCATCTCTCCCTCCCTTTCACAGGGCCTATTATCGTGTGGCTCCAATGCAATGTCCTTATCGCCTCTTTCTTATGCTAATGAGCCGGCGGCTCCCTTTCTGCCCGTGTCAGAGCTGTATGTTGCCAACCTGACTTTATAATTACACTTAATTACACCAGACCAGACTACTGACAAACATCCCCTTGTAGTCTGACTGGAAGAGGGGATGGAGGGTGTGTGTGAGAGAGCAAGCGAGCGAGTCAAAACAGAACACAATGTGGTGTCATAAATGTGCTCTCCTTGGAGGTTGCGATTGTACATGCTGGGTATCTGCCAGCCTAAGAGCTTCTAGTTTGTTGTGTTCTGATAAACAGTATTATAGCAAATAGCTTTGCTATCATAATTATTATGCATGTACCATTCTGGCAGTACATACTAGTGTGTTACCCGTCCCTGTGTTGCATAACACAGTCCCCATCACTCCACAGATGGCACTCTACCACCCATAGACACACTCCTGCTTGGTCCCGGTCCCACACATATGCATGCATGAACGCACACAGAAACACATACACAAAAAAATGCGTATGCGTTTACCTCTGTGTGACGAGTGTGTATGCCAGCATGTGCGTGTGTACAGAGCTTCGGACTGTGTGTGTGTCTACACCACCTCGTGTGTGTGTGTGTGAGCGCGAGTGAGAATGGGTACCTCAGAGTGTGTGACGGGGGTGTTGCCGATGCCAGCATTGACAGAGGTCCAGGAGCGTGCAGTGAGGACACAGGCGAAGAGGGGGTAGAGGTCCCCCGCACCCAGGCGTCGGCTGTACCTCTCGATCCCATTCAGGTCCCCCTTAATCAGGGACTGCCACAGACGACAATAGCTTAGCCGGAAGTCTGGCAGCAGGATCTGGAGGGAAAAGAAAGTACAGGGGCTTAAAAATGCACCAGTAGTCCAGTTCTCACCGAGTCTATCTAAAACAGTGAGACTTAAAATTCAACTCTAAAAACAGTACCTGTGAAATGAAAAGTATTCATGACTGAGTGTGTGTCTGTGTGCGCGCGAGCAAGCAAGAGAGTGAAAGATAAGACACAATCATTCTGATGCATTAAGGCAGCTATTACTCTATTCGTGAGAGAGTATATATATATATATATATATATATATGTGATAATGTGTGAGTGTGTGTGTACGTGCATGTGTGTACAAGTGCACGACAAGAGCGTCCTGATGCATTAACCAAGCTCTCCTCCTCGCTGTATTTACAGAGTAAAAAGCTCAGCCAATCCCCATCAAAGGAACACTTGCTCATTAGCATACCAATGAAGCACAGCAGCACTTTGAGACTACAACACACACACACACACACACACACACACACACACACACACACACACCATTAACATGAAGGCAGCGTGTAACATGGAAAAATTGCCCCCAATAGAAATAACACACAAGCGGAGAATTAACATTCTGTCCAAAGCCAGGCTCAGATCTCAACTCATTACTGCTAAATTGGTTCCATTATGGTCAAAGGAAGGAAGAGAGGAGGAGAGTGGGTTCTCTCTCTTTCTATTTCACTCTCACGCGCTCTTTCTTGTTCATCCTTTCATAAGCCAGCATCAGAGGAGCATATTCATCACCAAATGATCTTCATGATTGCACTTACAACCACTACATCTACCATCCTGGGCTGACAGAGGCCCAGGGATTTGTATGCATGGCGCACCTGTGTGTGCGTGCGTGCGTGCGTGCGTGCGTGCGTGCGTACGTGCGCGTGACTGTCAAACATGCTGCTGGATTTGTCTGATGGTGAAGCACATCTTTCCAGTTTATTGAAAAGCTTTCAGTCTGCTCTAGCGTGAATGTATGTCAGTGCCGGTTGGTGCCGTTTAAGATGAGGGAGGATGTTTTTTTTGTTTTTTTGTGAGCACGGCCTTATTTCTATTACAACATATAGGATGACTGTCATTCATATTCCATTCATCCAGCTCAATGTCGAAAGGTTTAGGCTGCTTACTACATGATACTCAAATTTTCCCCATAACCATCATGAAGTTGCTACAACCTAGCGTACGAATAAAAATGTACAACATAGATGCACAAATGTGCGTAATCAAGGTGTGAGACAGTGACACATTCAATGCCGCCTTGCACACTCTTGCCAGCACTTAGCTGATCTAGTGTGTAATCTTTAGTACAACAGTTGCAAACGAGAGTTTCTATTGGACAAATTCAGGTACATTCATCCCCGTTTGCTTCCGTTTCAGAAACGTTTTTCAACAGAATCAGCGGAATGAATACATCCCTATCCCAAAAACACAATTAACTCATGGCAGCCACATAAAAATGATCACTATGTTCATTACATAATTCCTTCTCGCATCTAGGCGCTCTCATCCTCTCACCTTTTCCCTTCGTACTACATTGCACAAGATAACAGCTGTCTGACCAGGTCGAAAAAACCTTCATTGCATAAACGCTAACTGCTACACACAGCCTACATCATTGTTACCATATTAGCTAACGTTATAGTCAGCATAGCTACTGGGGCCCTGGTGGCAATAAATTAATCAAACCAAAAGCTTACCTAGACTTGGAAGACTTCCAATGTTAGCCAACGTGCAATCATTGGAAAATAAAACCGAGGACCTATGATCAAGATTAGCCTACCAATGGGACATTACAACAGACTGGAATATGCTCCGGGATTTTATTTATTTCACCTTTATTTAACCAGGTAGGCCAGTTGAGAACAAGTTCTCATTTACAACTGTGACCTTGCCAAAATAAAGCAAAGCAGTGCGACAAAACACAGTATTATACATGGCATAAACAAATGTACAGTCAATAACACAATAGAACAATCTGTATACAGTATGTGCAAATGAAGCAAGGAGGTAAGGCATTGAGGAGAATACCACCTCAGTCATCGGCTTCATCAATAAGTGTATTGACGACTTCGTCCCCAGTGACCGTACGTACATATCCCAACCAGAAGCCATGGATTACAGGCAACATCCGAAATCGAGCTAAAGGCTAGAGCTGCCGCTTTCAAGGAGCGGGACACTAATCCGGAAGCTGAAAAGAAATCCCGCTATGCCCTCAGACGAACCATCAAACATGCAAAGCGTCAATACAGGATTAAGATTAAATCCTACTACACTGGCTCTGACGCTCATCGGCTGTGGCAGGGCTTGAAAACTATTATGGACTAGAAAGGGAAACCCAGATGCGAGCTGCCAAGCGACGCACGCCTACCAGATGAGCTTAATGCCTTTTATGCTCGCTTCAAGGCAAGCAACACTGAAGCATGCATGAGAGCACCAGCTGTTCTGGACGACTGTGTGATGACGCTCTTGGTAACTGATGTGAGCAAGACCTTTTTAAAATAGGTCAACATTCACAAAGCAGACGGATTACCAGCACGTGTACTCAACAAAACCTTTAGACAGGTCAATATTTACAAAACCACGGGCCAGATGGATTACCAGGACGTGTACTCAAAGCATGCGTAGATCAACTGGCAAGTGTCTTCACTGACATTTTCAACCTCTCCCTGACGGAGTTTGTAATACCAACATGTTGCAAGCAGACCACCATAGTCCCGGTGCCCAAGGAAGCGAAGGTAACCTGCACTGTTGGTTAAGGGCTTGTAAGTATGCATTTCACGGTAAGGTCTACACATGTTTTATTTGGCACATGTGACATAGTTTGATTTGTTAGCCATAGCCAGCTAGCTAACATAATATCCCTCCCTGTTTAAGTTGGCTAAACTAGCTAGCTCCATTTGCTGTCCTCCATTTTTGAAGAATTTCATTTGTTCAAAACTGTGTAACTACTCACCACATTTTATGCACTGCAATGCTAGATAGATGTAGCTTATGCTCTCAGTTCTCCGATCCTTTGATTGGGTGGACAACATGTCAGTTCATCCTGCAAGAGCTCTGACTCCAGAAGTTGTCATAATTACTGTGCAAGTCTATGGAAGGGGGTGAGAACAATGAGCCTCCTAGGTTTTACATTGACTTCAATGTACCCAGAGGAGAATGGAAAATATCTGTCCTCTGGCTTCACCATGGTGCTATCCCAGAGAGTATTGTTGAGACTACTGTACACCTTCATTGTAAAACAGTGTGTTTTGATGAATGATTTGGTGACGTGAATATAAATTAGTATAGTTTTAATCTAAGGATAACTTTTGTTTCACTACTTTACTTTTATGAAATTCACTGAGGATGGTCCTCCCCTTCCTCCTCTGAGGAGCCTCCACTGGTCAGTGTGTGTGAGCACGTTCATGACTGTGCTACTCTCTACTTGCGTGTGTATGTCTATACTGATGATCCAGGGTGTCGGGTAAAAATGAGGTGTAATGTGTGATTAATGCTGTTTTTCCAGGAACCTCCATCGGCCTGGCTAGAACCTCAAATGCCTCATCTGATAGAGGGCCTGATCCTGTTACAAAATATACACCCGAACACACACACTCTCACCCCCCCCCATCTTACCTGATACAGGCCGTGGTCCAGTAAGACAATCTCAGTCTTCTTGGTGTTGGGACACCTCCTCACCAACACATTGCCTGGGTGGGGGTCACAGTGGACGAAGCCATGCACAAATATCATCTCACTGTACATCTTCCCCAAGTTCTGAGAAATCTGGAGAGAGGGAGGGAGAGATAAGTGTGGTGCAAGAGATGGCGTGCTTGTGTGTGTGCTTCCATTCTACAATACAGTATAGCTAACCTAAAATCATCAGCATGATCTAAAACACACTCACACAGACTATCTGTATATGTATGCTGGGCTGGTATAAATTGGGCATTTCACTTTATTTGTACTCAGCATCTTAACAGTTCTATAGTATACAAGGAGAGAACAGAATATACAAAGCTAGACAGGTTTATAAATCCTACACAATCATTCCATTCGTTTTTGGTTCAGTTGTGATATGGATCTACACACAGCAATGCAATCTTGAAAAAGCAGGGAGGACACAGCAGACTGCAGCAATGTCACTTTTACAATGAAGCTGCACAGTCCTACAACCAAATACATAGCCAAATATGCACCCACACACAGGTGTCTGTTTGAGACAATCAGTCCAGGGGGCCGTGTGTGTGTGTGTTTAATGCGGAGATGAATCACAGCATGTTGAGTCACTGCGTCGTGATGTGTGTGTGACAGTCTCACAGAGGAGAAGCAGGGCACAGTGTGTGTCAATCGAAAATCACCAGACAAAACATTCAACAAGAAAAGAAACAATCACTTCCATCTCTGACTCAGTGTGTCAAAAGCTTTATTATTGGAGAGAAGGCGGATGAGAAGGTGTTTGTGTGTGTATGTTAAACATAAAAAAGTACACAATTTCAAAAGCCTTCACCCACTTTACCCAGCCATAGGAACCCCATGAAGTGGTCCTCGTCTTTGGGCTGGGCTAAGTCGACTAATGTCAGAACCCCCACAAGGCTGACCAGTTTTCGTTTGTGTGTATTGTGAATAATGACACATCTTTAGGATACAGCTCATACGGAGTGCATTACCATCACCCTCACACAGACATCTGTGTTCTCCCTCTCCCTTTCCTAGCCACTTTGCTTCTACATCTGTATTGCTTGCTCTTCAACGTTTCAGGCTGGGTATCTGTATAGCACTTTGTAACAACTGCTGTTGTAAAATGGGCTTTACAAAATAAATGGGCTTGATTGATTTGATGGGAACAACAGCAGACATTGGCATTTGACACCTGCAACCCTCCTGTTGCCAGCTCACTTCGACAGATTTCTCCCATCAGACCCGGGATTCTAACTGCGAGGCTATCTGCTGCACCTACCAGAATTTTGACTTCGATACCAAGTTAAATATCACGATACTTTGTGTTGTTTTTCTATTACAAAAGTGTGATTTGAGAGTGAAAACCTGACAAAAAAACACCATCTGAAATTAAGCCCACAACAATGCTTATACACTGAGTGTAGGAACATCTGCTCGTTCCATGACAGAGACTGATCAGGTGAATCCAGGTGAAAGCTATGATCCCTTATTGATGTCACTTGTTAAATCCACTTCAAATCAGCGTAGATGAAGGAGGAGACAGGTTAGAGAAGGATTTTTAAGCCTTGAAACAATTGAGATATGGATTTTGTATGTGCGCCATTCAGAGGGTGAATGGACAAGACAAAAGATTTAGTGCTTTTGAACTGGCCATGGTGGTAGGTGCCAGGCGCACAGGTTTGTGTCAAGAACTGCAAAGCTGCTGGGTTTTTCATACTCAATAGTTTCACCGTGTGTATCAAGAATTGTTCACCATCCAAAGGACATCCAGTCTACTTGACAACTGTGGGAAGCATTGGAGTCAACATTGGCCAGCGTCCATGTGGAACACTTTTGACACCTTGTCGAGTCCATTGCCCAATTCCTTGTACTCCCTCTACATATGGTGGCAGACGGCAGGGAGAGGTGAGGGGACTGGTTATTGAGGGGAGTGGTTATTGAGGGGAGATATCTTGCAGCCCGCTGGCTCCACCCCCGAGCCTTATATGGACTTCCTGCCCCAACAAGGCAAGCCTGTGGATCATTAAGCCAGGGAACAGTGGAGGATAAGAGGAAGCGGCCTGCAAAAAGGGGCAGAGAATGGAGAGAAACTTGATTTATGAAGAGTGGTAGAAGACAGAACAATATCTGTGAGATTATCCTTTGTGACCTGGATTGTCGGATTGGCTGTTTTAGGATTACCCCTGGAGAACGGAACGGACAACGAGAACGGCTTGTGGACTGAAGTAATTGGTGTACAAAAATCCCTAATAAACTTCTCATTTGCATCATATTTGTGCTACTGGTGCATGTTTTGTTATTGAACTTGGTGACATGGAAACCCCACACCCTTAAGCCTGCTACAATACGTTATTGTTATTCACTGTGTATTTATTCCTTGTGTCACTTTCTTTAACTCTGCATGGTTGAAAAAGGAGTAGGCATTTCGCTGTCAGTCGACACCTGTTTACAAAGCATGTGACAAATAACATTTGATACCATTTTCAAGGTCTGGCAAAAATCTAAACGAATGGTTTTTGGGAACGCCTTTCCATTAGTGGATTTCCAAAATGTGTGACACATTTGATAGAAGAACTGAACAAATTGTAATAACGGACCGTTTGTCATGTTATCGTATCAAAAAAGCACCAACGTTTTGGTACACATGCCCCTACTCATTAAAGAAAGAAGGGGAGGGAGAGAGTAGAGGCAGCAGCATACAAATATTTGTAATTGATTAAAGGGCATGTCCATGGAGCACAAAATGAGTTTACAGAGCAGTGCCAAGAGTCCCCTCCGTTCACCTTACTTGCCCTCTCTCCCTCTCTGTAAAACACTTATTTTCCCATCATGCCAGAGTGGGAGAGTGAATATGAGGTGTCTGAGCTGACAAGTGTCATGTCATTGGGCAGAATACGAAAGAGATATAAGGGCATCCCTGTCAGCACAGTGTTAGCCCTCCTCCTCTCAGCTTCAGGGACTGTGTGCGTTTGTGGACTTAAGGTTAGGGAAAGGGGGAATACCTAGTCAGCTGTACAACTGAATGCCTTCAACTGAAATGTGTCTTCCGCATTTAAACCAACCCTTCTGAATCAGAGAGGTGCGGGGGGGGGCTGCCTTGAATCGACATCCATGTCTTCGACGCCCGGGGAACAGTGGGTTAAGGATTAGGTTCAAAATCAGATTTTAAGAAACAAAATTGTAGAAACAGGCAGGGTTTATGACTGTGGCTGTGGTAACTAACGTCAGTGACGACCCTACTTTGTCAACTGATAGTGGCATTTAGAATTGGTTAGCCTAGGTTATTACCCCTCTAAACAGACTGGTTCCACACTGAAAATATGCAAAAATATTTGTTTGATCAGAATCATTAAGCTTAGGCCTGCTCACCAAACAGATGTCCTGGCCATACAGTGCATTCGGGAAGTATTCAGACACCTTTACTTTTTCCTCATTTATTTACATTACAGCCTGATTCTAAAATTGATTCAGGAGCATTAAAAAATAAAAAATAAAAAAACGATTTACACACAATACCCCATAATGACAAAGCAAAAACAGGGTTAGAAACATTTGCAAAAAAACCCCATCATATCACATTTTGAAAAGTATTCAGACCATTATTTAGAAATTTGTTGAAGAACCTTAGACAGCGATCTCTGCAGATCCTCTCAAGCTTTGTCAGGTTTGATCGGAGCCTCGCTGCACAGCTATTTTCAGGTCTCTCCAGAGACGTTTTAGGTACACTTCAACTATGACAGACAAAATGAAGAAAATAAATCCAGAAAATCACATTGTAGGATTTTTAATGAATTAATTTGCAAATGATGGTGAAAAATAAGTATTTGGTCAATGACCTCTGTCATTGCCAACAAAGGTTATATAACAAAGTATTGAGATAAACTTTTGTTATTAACCAAATACTTATTTTCCACCATCATTTGCAAATAAATTCATTAAAAATCCTACAATGTGATTTTCTGGATTTATTTTCATCATTTTGTCTGTCATAGTTGAAGTGTACCTATGATGAAAATTACAGGCCTCTCTCATCTTTTTAAGTGGGAGAACTTGCACAATTGGTGGCTGACTAAATACTTTTTTGTCCCACTGTATCTATTGCAATATATGAGGCAATTGAGCAATTTGGATTTGTTATCTGTAATGGTTATGATAAATTAGGCCTTGTTGCTCACTGTTGGCATATAGATAAATGTGCAAATTTTTTCAGTGTTCTAAAAATAGCATCCGGTTTACAGATTGTAGGCCTGCCTAAGACGAGTGCAAAGCAACTGGCAAAGTACTGCTCCATTTCAGCTATTATGGGCAGCGTAGCAGAGAAGGTGCTGCTTGTATCCAAGACCTTTGAATTGTTGAACCCATCTTAATGTTATGTAATTTGCGGATTCAAATAAAGTATTTCAAATGTGTGTGTGTCAAACACTTACACCATATTGACAAAGCAGCACGACACAACCCCAGGTATCTGTTCTTTCTCAGAGGGGGATGAAAGAAAAAAAAAGAAAAAAAAGGGGGATTCTTTCTCAGGGATCCCCCAGGACAGCTCTTTTTATCATCAGTCTAAAAATAGTAACATCACAGGAGAGAAAGACTGGGGAAAGAACGTCAGTGGCAGCCAGTGAGTCTCTCAATCGCTCTCACACACACACAGATACAGACTGTGGGTCATATCACAGCAGACCCAAGAAACAGACACACACACAGCTGTCGTCCTGCAGAGAGCTGAAACACTACAGACACACACTCAAACACACAGAGTTAAACAGTGGCCCCTGTGTGTACGTCTGTGCTGTACAAGACACCATGCTGCTAGGGTCCCTCTGATACACCATTCAACCTGTCTGGAGAGCCTTGCATATAATTAATCACACACACACACACACACACAGTTAATAAGAACACAGACAGCAAACAAAAAGAGCTGATAAGGAATAGGCATCTACTAATGGCCATTAATTAGAACTCCATTTTTCATTGGGGAGAGAGAGGGAAGTCTCACACACACAAAGATAATCCAAATCTCATATCACAGTAGACCCAAGAAATAGACATACACGTAATGTTTTTCTATCTTCGTGGGGACCTAAATGTAACCCTATTCCTAAACCTAACCTCTACGCTTAAAATAGCCTTTGTCATCATGGGGACGTAGGAAATTTTCCCATCGTGGACCATTTTCCTTGTTTTACTATCCTTGTGGGGAATTTGGGGGATTTTAGGTCTCCACAAGGATAGAACCAACCCACCTTTTCTCACCCCTGCCCCCCACAGTAACTCAAGTGGCTGATAATATGCTAAGAGGCTAACTAAGTCAGTAGGAGGGAACCCAGAGGGAGAATTAGCAGTGTAAAATCGCAATCATGTCCTTCTTTAAGGCTGACACACTGTAGCATGCTGGGGGAAATCCCATAGCAAATGTTAACACAGTCTATTAGATGCTAGTCATCAAGGCGTTTAGCATGTTTCTGGCAATACTAATGGCAAATCAATAAATTGGCATGCTTGACTCAATATTTGGGTGCAGGAGTCAATAAAAACTGGTAAAGGAAAACCTGCACCCAGAAAAACTATTTACACTTTACATGTTCTTTGGCAGCAAACTGCCGTGTTTCTGATGGTGCAACGTGGATCAGAAGACTCTTTAAGCTAATGAAAGGCTAAATCAAATGGTCTTGTCCTGTTTCTAAAAACAAAATTGGAAAGCGTGTCACTTAAAGTCAGCATGCATAATACGTTACTACTTGTTGTAAGCATAATACTATTTTGGGGGGGGATTTCCTGCAATCAGCCCATACAAAAGCATTGAATAACAGATTCACTACATGGAACAGATAGTCCCCCCCAAAAACATCAAGGAAGTGAAGTTTGTTCTGAAGTGTCGGTGTCTTATATCTGAGATACTGAGAAAGACCTCTAGCTCTGTCACCACAGCTGCGGAAGCAGGACATCGGCGTATGCAGTGATTTTAGACACACAGAAAAATAATAATTAATTGACAGATTTTTAGGGTGATTTTTTTATTATGCTAATTAGATTTCCACGGGGCGCAGACATCAACTCTAGGGGGTTATGGTAGACATAGCGATATGACGTAGATATAGAAAGTAAATAGCATAGTGGGTCTGTTTCCGCAACAATAAGCCAGCAGCGTGAAGCCAACCCTGAGTGAACCCATGCAGATGTGTAGATACTGTGTGACCATGCGAGAGCGCAGATACTGTGTGTGTGACCATGTGAGAGCGCAGGTACTGTGTGTGTGACCGTGTGAGAGACTCTGCTTGTTGTTCTATCCTTGTATGTAGAAATGTCACAGATATATATTTATTTTTAATTACAAAGCCTTTTCACTAAGATCTATTTTTGTGTTCATTTTTAAATGAATACTCTCGCATGTAATCAAATACTAACGTCCGTTGGAATATTCAAATAACCGTGCCCATCTCTAGTTGTAATAGAGAGCTTTCAGCGTGTCCACTCGAAGGCTTGTGTGTACCTGTGTGTTTGTGCGCAGGTTTGTGCGTCAGTATGTCTGCATGCATGAGTTCCCCTATACCAAAGCTGAAGAACATACGCACATCAAGGTACTTTTTTGGAGGTGCTGGTATTAGAGGTGAACTCATGAAAAATAAAAAGGAAAACGCCACACACATTCATATCCCAGGTGGAAGTTCCTGTATATAGGGGCAGTAATCAGTGACATCCCCATCCTGTTTCAGGTTACAGGAAGTGATGACACTGAGCACTCCTCCTATATATAGGACCTTCCACCCACTCCTGGGATATGAATGCCTGATGAAGCAGCCAGGTCACCCGTGATACAAGTCAGTATTGGACGTCCATCCATGTATGAGGACGTCAGGAGATGACATGAAAACCGGCCTCTAGGGGCAACAATGAGTGCTGTTACCTTCAAGTAGGTTTTGATTTTGCTAAAGCGTTACGGACGGGGATGGCGGATGGGTGTAAGCATCTGCCTCTGATTCCAAAGGTTACAAGTTCGAATAGGTCAGTTAGGATCACCACTTTATTTTAAGAATGTGAAATGTCAGAATAATAGTAGAGATTGATTTATTTCTGCTTTTGTTTCTTTCATCACATTTCCAGTGGGTCAGAAGTTTACATACACTGAATTAGTATTTGGTAGCATTGCCTTTCAATTGTTTAACTTGGGTCAAACATTTTGGGTGGCCTTCCGTAAGCTTCCCACAATAAGTTGTGGGAATTTTGTCCCATTTCTCCTGAGCTGGTGTAACTGAGTCAGGTTTGTAGGCCTCCTTGCTCACACATGCTTTTTCAGTTCTGCCCACAAATCTTCTATGGGATTGAGGTCAGGGCTGTGTGATGGCCACTCCAGTACCTTGCCTTTATTGTCCTTAAGCCATTTTGCCACAACTTTGGAAGTATGCTTGGGGTCATTGTTCATTTGCGACCAAGCTTTAACTTCCAGACTGATGTCTTAAAATGCTGCTTCAATATATACACATACTTTCCCTTCCTCTTGATGCCATCTATTTGTGAATAGCACCAGTCCCTCCGGCAGCAAAGCACTCCCACAACATGATGCTGCCACCCCCGTGCTTCATGGTTGGGATGGTATTCTTCGGCTTGCAAGCCTCCTCCTTTTTCCTCCAAACATAACGATGGTCATTATGGCCCAACAGTTCCATTATTGTTTCATCAGAACAGAGGACATTGCAAACCGTAGTATGGATTTTTTATGGCAGTTTTGGAGCCGTGGCTTTCTTGCCGAGCAGCCTTTCAGGTTATGTCGATATAGGTCTTGTTTTACTGTGGATTATAGATACTTTTGTACCGGTTTCCTCCAGCATCTTCACAAGGTCTTTTGCTGTTGTTCTGGGATTGATATGCACTTTTCGCACCAACGTATGTTCATCTGTAGGAGACAGAACACGTCTCTTTCCTGAGCAGTATGACGGCTGTGTGGTGTTTATACTTGCGTACTATTTTTTGTACAGATGAGCGTGGTACCTTCAGGTGTTTGGAAATTGCTCCCAAGGATGAACCAGACTTGTGGAGGTCTACAATTTTTTTTCTGAAGTCTTGGCTGATTTCTTTTGATTTCCCCATGATGTCAAGCAAAGAGGCACTGAGTTTGAAGGTAGGCCTTGAAATACATCCACGGGTACACCTCCAATTAACTCAAATGATGTCAATTAGCCTATCAGAAGCTTCTAAAGCGATGACATTTTCTGGAATTTTCCAAGCTGTCAACTTAGTGTTCTGACCCACTGGAATTGTGATACAGTGAATCATAAGTGAAATAATATGTCTGTAAACAATTGTTGGAAAAATTACTTGTGTCATGCACAAAGCATATGTCCTAACCGACTTGCCAAAACTATAGTTTAAGAAATTTGGGCAGTGGTTGAAAAACGAGTTTTAATGACTCCAACCTAAGTGTATGTAAACTTCCGACTTCAACTGTACATGCTCTCTCAGTCATCTCTCCCAGTGAGGGGAAACCAGCAGCTGATAAGTGAGGTGCCTGATTGAGTAGCCAGCCAAACCCTTAACGAGCCTATTGAATTCAGCTGTGCATGTTCAAGCCAGTGGGCGCGTTCCCGGCTGATTACATGGCTTGGTGTAGGTGAGGGCGTGGACATTAAGTGGATGACCCTCACTGCGCCACACTCCCTTCTTCTCATGAGGGAAGCCGTCAGGTGACAGGCTGACTACACCGCTCGCGGCGCGTGCGTTATTCAATAATTGCGCGTGCGCCAAAGAGCGTCTGCATTGCCAAGGGCTGAAATAGAAGTCAGTTCTATTTCTAACGCAGACCGCGCTGCAAGTCCTGCTTCTCCCATCTCCTCATTGGTTTATAGAAGCAGGTACCCACGTGCCATCTCCTCATTGGTTATACCCACGTGGGTGACTGAAAGACGAACGAGGTCAGTGGGGGTAATGCACCTAATTTATGGTTGTTGCCAATCGCAATATAAAGTCAAGAGAAGAAAAAGCCTGGAAGAAAGAGAGATGACTAGAAATAATTTGGTTGACCGTTTTATGTGTGGATTAATTGGTGGAGTAGAGGACCTTGTGCATTTCAGGTAAAATAACAACTCAATGTTTATATCCCAGGACAAATTAGCTAGCAACAGAAAGATAGCTAAATAGGACAAATTAGCTAGCAAGTGCAAGCTAGCTAGCTAAATTGCCATAAATGTTTATTGCTTTTCGCACTGTCCTCAAATTAATATAATTGGTTCAGAGTTGGTTTGATATTTTAACCTGCATGTCGTGATCGAGTTTGGTGTGGGGGTACAAAATACATTTATGCACGATGGCGCACGTGCGCAGCCGGTTTGGGTTTCGTGTAAGGCTTCCAGCTGATGGCTGCGTTCTAGGACGTTAAATATGAATAATGTTTGAATAGCTAATACCCAGTATACATCCACAGGCAAACCACACGCAGAGCTCAGCTTTCACATATGAAACATATGTAATTGTACCTTTTGAATGGTGGTCAAGTTGACATGGGGCATTGTGATGTCATGACTGGTACTCATGCGCGCATGGCATGCAGACACTTTGACACACAAACCCCTGAGACGCATCGAGACTGCGAGTCGACAAGCTGAAAGAAATTAAGTGCCTCCATTGCAACTCATTGAATTACTATGGTTGCATCCTAAATGGCAGCGTATCCCCTATATAGTGGACTACTTTTGACCACAGCCATTTGGGGCAGAGCCTATTGCTATGGGTACAGTGCTGTGACGTGGGTCATTTAGGTTTAATGGCGCTCTCTTAGAAGAATTCAGTAGCATACCTTTACGCCCTCTTCTCTAGGCTGGTTACCTAACGCTGTCAAAGCACCAATGACTTACCACTCCAGCAGGCATACAGTACAGCTACGCCAAAGTATCCACTTAACGTGGTGTGTCAAGGCACTGGCAATGGTTTGGGTTAGTGGAGTTTTGTAACATAGTGACCATGCTAACGCTAACACAGGCATAGTGTAGCACAGGTCTGTAGCACAGGGCTAACATACCCATAGTTTAAAATAAAATACATACTGCTTAAAGAGATAGTCAATTGAGAAGACATCCCACAGTCAGAAACACAGCCATGGCCTGACACGGTTTCCTCAAAGACAGTGTAGTGTGTCTGATGAAACAATATAGCAGATGCAAGTTGTCGTGCCTCCAGACACTCCTAATCTGTGTTGTCTGTAATCTCTACTCCTCTCATGGGATTACAAGTCTGGATTGTCATATTCTCTCTCCAAATCCCAGTTTATAAACACACAATCCCCAGTTTATTCCGTCTTAACATCTGCACTGTGCTTGTCATTTAGAAAGAGGAGACCATTGTTTCTATCAAATCATTACAAAGACTCTGCACGGCACTTGGTTGAAAATTGGAAAACTGCAGATGGCTACTGCCTCGCAAGCAACCCACATAAAGACAGTTTACTTTAAATCCGGATAGATAGAGAATTATCTGACTTCATAAAAAGTGTATATCTTTGTCTCCATGCACGCAAACACACACTGTACGGGGCCACAGTAGCGGCGGGCCCGGCCATTAGCTGATAGTGAGCGTTATTAGACATAATAAATGAGTCTGTCCGGCCAGGTGAGAATGGATAGAATTATTAACTGGCCCTGGCATGTGTGTGTGTGTGTGTGTGTGTGTGTGTGTGTGTGGGCGGGCAGGCATGTGTGCGCGAGTCGCCGCCGTGTGTGTAATCAAAAGATTAATGATGGACCAAATAGACTTTTCTCTGGACTCGACCCCGACGTGCACGGCATGGATAAACAGATTTACCTTTTCATTTTTCCAACCACAGAGATGATTTGGGAGACAAAAGTTTGCCGAATATATCCAAGACATATATTACGCTGTTAAGAATGCTGATGATGCAGAGTTTTGCATAATCTGTGTGTACTATGTGTATTTGTGCACACACTTCTGTTTATTGTAAAATGATCTATGCA
Organism: Oncorhynchus nerka; assembly: GCF_034236695.1. Lineage (NCBI taxonomy): Eukaryota > Metazoa > Chordata > Actinopteri > Salmoniformes > Salmonidae > Oncorhynchus > Oncorhynchus nerka. The sequence goes on from NC_088413.1 coordinate 43,445,090, forward strand.
GAGGAAAGTGAACAGATGAGCAGTTCTCTCTCCTCCTCTTGTGTAGGTTTTAATACCACTAACAGTTGGGGAAACAGCATTTTACAGAGTTAAGTGTCCTCCTCTCCATCTCACTCACTCAGCCAGGCTCTCGGAGTTGCTAGCATAATGTAGCGTAGCCTGGCTAGCCTCTGCCTGATGAACCCTCTCGACAGGGTGCTCTCTCTCATCGTCACAACTCTCTAATTTTCCATCCCTCTTTTTCCTTCTATCGCCATCTCCTTCTCAGTGTTTCGCAATTTAATTGTCTAAACTTTCTCTCACAACGTTTCTCCCATCTAGTTCTCCTTTCTCATTATCTTGCTGTCCTCTTTTGCAACCTCTCATGGGTTCTCGCCCCAACCCTTTACCAATGGGTTCTAGATCCAACCCCTACATCTGCACCCAGCCTCTTGCCCAGTCCCTACTCCAGACCCTCCTATTCTTCTTCATATCATTGGAGAGTGTGGCTGACAGCAATAGTGTTTATGTCATAGTAATAATGAGTGTGTCATCAGGCATAGAGTCACCATACACACTCATCACTCACTGTCTACACACTACGAGAGAGAGAGAATTAAATGATACAGACCTCGAAACATTAATCATACTGATCTTTCACACTGACTGTATCCCTGGGCCTCCTACACACACTCTGGGGCACATTAGAACACAACATCACTGGTGTGTGTGTGTGTGTGATCAGTATGATTCATGCCTGGGAGTCCATCTTCTTTGTATGTGTGTGTTGATGATCAGTCAAATAATATTTGTGTAATCTATGCTCTCAATCATACTCTCTCCTTCCCTATCTGGCTTTTATTGATCAAACTATAAAGAGCTGGAGGAAGATACAGTCTGATAAGTGTGAGTCAATGAGCACCACTTCAGAGTTACGGGTATCTCTCCAGATGCGTGCATATATGTGCGCGCACACACACACATACACACACACACACACACACACACACACACACAGGATCGCTGACAGCTGTGTGACTAACAGTATTCATAAGTGCATCAATAACAACAGTAACGTGTCTGAGTGTCTACCAGATGGAGCACAGCATCACAGCAGGCTTGCAGGCAGGCAGAATCACTTCTCACCGCTCAGGAGGGCGGGGTTCTTCTATCCATGTGGGGACCTAAAATCCCCTATAGTCCCCACAAGGATAGTAAAACAAGGAAAATTCTCCCTCATTTAGGGTTAGGGTAAGTGTTAGGGTAAATAAGATTTTGAATAGAAATACATTTTTAGGGGCCCATGATGATAGAATAACAAAATGTGTGTGTCTGCATACGTGTGTGTGTGTGCGCTTTGCCTGCATGCGTGTGTGCATGCCTGCACGAGTGTGTAACGGCTCCACAGACAACACCTGGGGGCCAAAGCTGATGGAATATTACTAGTGTGACACAGACTTACACACAGAGAAATTATAGCTTGATCCATTACCGCTATGTCCGCCCATTGACTTGCCCATACCTCTGGCCTACTAGGATATGCATGCTAGATGCGCGGGTTGACTCATAACCCGGGCGGGTTCAGGGTCATGAAATATTGGGAAGTGATGTCACGGGCTGGTAGAATAAAGAGGAAGCAATACCTTAAAAAAAAATCCATAAATGTATCATTCTTGTGCGTAAGCCTAACTTTTAGGGTCTAACTGTGCACGTGCCAAATAGCCTACCCCCCTATCGCAAATACTTTCAGGAATGGGCAAGAAAAATGTCATTGTCAATCCTCAGAGTAAAAAACAAAAAAGTACCTAAGTTCAGTTGAATTCAATAAGAGAAAAGCTTTGAAACAGAGCTGAAAATAAGAGACGGGAGGGCCAGAAAAGTAGCCCCATGTTTGGGAAAGACTTGGTGAAGTGATAAAAAAAAAAGGATGATAGCAGTGCCGGCTGTGTTACGCGTGATGATGGTGAGGCGCTATACAAATTAGACCGTCACAAGATGGGGACTTAGAAGAGGCCTATGGCACGTCAAGGGATCTGCGGCCTACTGTTCCTGATGGGTTAAATGGAAATGGAAATCTGGACACTGACAGAAGGTCTATAACCTCACACACAGCCTCAATATTAACTCCTGAAGAATTAAGCATTTCTTGCATCTTGAGAAAACGAGAATGCGCAGGAAGATACCGTCTTGTCAAGGTGCCACCTTCATCAGCATCCTAAAAGTTGATAGTATTTCAAACCACATAAAATTGTGAATCGTTTCAGGAAACTAGGCGCATGTCGCACGTACCTACGTCACAGGAGAGCCGTTTGAACGTTAAATAATAATAATTTATTTTGCTAGCCATGTATACAAACGGGTAAGGTACCCGAGACCTGAAAATAGCTGTGCAATACACGTGTGCCAATCTTGTAGCGTCATACCCAAGAAGACTCGAGGCTGTAATCGGTGCCAAAGGTGCTTCATCCAAGTACTGAGTAAAGGGTCTGAATACTTATGTAAATGTGATATTTAAAAACGTGATTTGTCATTATGAGAAATTGTGTGTAGATTGATGAGGGAAATAAAGAGTGTAATACATTTTAGAATAAGGCTGTAAACATAACAAAATGTGGAAAATGTGAAGGTGTCACCATCTCTGCTCCCTCTCTCTCTCTCTCTGTTCTTTCGCTCTACTGTGTCTCTCCTCCTTGCAATTTCTTACCCTGTTTTCACTCGTCTCTCCCTCTCTCTTTTTTCCCCCTCCCCCTCGCTCCCATCCTCTCTGTTGCTGTAAAGCAAGGCATGAAATTAACTGTTATGAAGAGTAATGGCTTATTTTGAGGCTGTAGGTGCAGCACTGAAATATACATCTGAAATCATGTGTGCATATGGGTGTGTGAGTGCAAGTGTTTGTGTGTGTCCATGTGTACATGTTGAGGGCACATTGAGGCGTTATTGATTGGATACATAAAGAGTAAGCAAAACGTTTCATTTTAATAGAGATGTATGAAACTAATCAGCAGATCATCAGCCAAATAATCAGCATGTGTGAACTGGAATGGAGCTTTAACCCTGTTCAGACACACCCGGAAACACACCCGGAAACACACCCACCCACACACACTGAAACACACCCACACTGAAACACACCCACACTGAAACACACCCACACTGAAACACACCCACACTGAAACACACCCACACTGAAACACACACTGAAACACACCCACTGAAACACACCCTGAAACACACCCTGAAACACCCACCCACTGAAACACACCCTGAAACACACCCTGAAACACCCACCCACACCCACCCACACACCCTGAAACACCCACCCACACACCCTGAAACACCCACCCACACACCCTGAAACACCCACCCACACACCCTGAAACACCCCCCACACACCCTGAAACACCCCCGGAAACCCCCCCCGGAAACACACCCCGGAAACACACCCCGGAAACACACCCCGAAACACACCCGGAAACACACCCCCGGAAACACACCCCCGGAAACACACCCACAGCGGAACATGATGTTGCAATGTAATATACTGGCAGGGCTCTATGCTGACTTTTTTTTTTACAAGGAGCACGTGTGCGCCAAATAAATTTAGGTGCACAATATTTTACGTAATAAAGCTTGAATCCTTAAATTTTTCTAGGCACACTGGTGCTCTCAAGTTAAAATTCCAGGTCGCACAGCAAAATATTTACGCGCATATGCGATTAAAATGGTTGCACTCTAGAGTCCTGACTGGCAGCCGTGGCTTGGGTGAGCAGAGGGCAGCAGTCATGTACACGTCTCCTCCTTTTCCTGTCTCTTTCTTCCTCTGTCTATCATTCTTTCCCAGACATTTAAAAAAGACAAAGAGTGACGAGAGGAAGAGAACGACCTAAAGAGTGACAGAAAGAAAGAGATGGAAGAAAGAGAGAGAGCAAGATGGAAATAAAGATAATTATTGTTTCCTATCAGGAAGACATCACACAGTAACAGAAAAACAATAAGAGCAGAGCGGCAATCTCCCAGCCAAATACCTCAGTGATAACGCACACTTTATTATCAATCAATAAACCATTAGTGTCTCTCTGCTGATTCTGTCAAAAGCCCACACAAGCCACATCCCTGACACACACACACACACACGCACACACAGGTGCGTATAAGCATGCATAACGATCAACACAAACAGACAGAGGGGTCAACACACGTTAACAGATGACAAAAGTGCACGCACAAACCCTCCCAAGTGCATCCCTCCCCCAGACACGCGCACACACACGTATGACTGTACGGTATTTATCAAACCAGTCTCCTATGATTCCAACCACGCCTCCCCAGTATTAGCCAGCTCTCCACAGACTCCCATGGCTTTTGTGTTCCACCATTGTGCCTAGGTGTAATGATCGGTATCGCACCCCTGCCAATATGTGCTGCCCAGGCCTGAATGTAGCCGGCAGCCGAGTTAAACAGTACTCCGTCAGACACGGAGCCCCTGCCACGACAATAGGCAGCAAACGAGAATAAATGTAATCCATCTGCAGAGAACAGTCTTTTATATGAAAAAGAGATTTCTTTAATTCCCTCTTCATCTGATGATGGGGGGGTAGAGGGAGGGAGGGAGGAAGAAAAGGATGGCGGTATAAGACGTCAGCCTAGGAAGCTTCATTTGTTCTCTCTCCCTCTCTCTGCACTGTTTCTTTCTCTGAAGTAGTTTGACAACGTTATGCATTGACGATAGTAAATAGTCAAGTCTGGCCTTTTACTGTGGGCCTCACTCACGTTCCCAAAATGAGGATGAAAATGCAGGGAAATACACAGAAGTGAGGATTAGCTCACGATATGGCTCATATTCGATATGCACCAAACAGAAGAAAACAGTCAAACAGGGAGGGACTACATGGATTTGCCCAATAACAAACACTCATTTTCGCTGTTCGTCCCCTAAAAAAATGCTGCTCCGGTGTGACTTAAAGAATGCGGCCATGGTGTCGTACCTCATTGACGTTGATGCTGTGTCTCCTCATATAGTCTCTGTCGTTGACCTGGCCTCCCTCGGCAAAGTCCATGGTCAGGATACGCCTGGTAGACAGGTCCCAGTGGATCTTAGGTACCTGAGGGAGAGGGATGGAGGAAGGGAGGATGTTTCACAATTGCATGACAACATGATCGCAACCGTTAGAGGAGTTGCTATTGTTTTCCTCCACACCTCCCCAAAACACACAGTCATGATATCTCTCTGCGAACATTCACTATTACACTGATCGATAGTAGCTCCTCTTAATCAATCATGCTCTCTGGACAGTTACACCAAGCCACATTCAACAGAAGCTAGACAGTAGACAAATAGACGACAAGGAAAAATATAGTAACAACGTGTGTGTGTGTACCTTGAGCCAGGGGAAGTGTGCGAGCATGACCGCCACCTTCTCAGCGTTGTGTCCCTCGTTGAGAAAGTCCAGCTCTACAGGCATGTTCTTCTTAGCCTCCTCCACCAGCCACATGAAGGCAAAGTCTGGGAACAGCCAGTGGACCATGTTCAGCAGGACCTAGAGGGGGAACACGCATGTACGCACGGCACATATATATGCACATAGACATGCACACACAAATACACACGAGAGACAGTATGAGAGAGACAGAGAGAGACAGAGACAAATAGTCATATCTAGGAAAACCAAAGTTCCAACGCCAGAGAGAAAACAGAAAGAGAGATAGGGAGACCGAGAGAAAGACATTATGGAGAGACCATTGATGAGGTAATATGTCAGAAGATACGTCGACGGTTATTGAACACAGAGAGACAGGCTTTACCTCCATGACCACGATGTCCTTGGAGCTCTGTGTCTGGACCTTGGGGTGTTGGACCTTCACAGCCACCGTCCTACCATCATGCAACACTGCCTTGTGGACCTGGGCCAGCGACGCCGCGCCCTGGGGTTTCACGTCGAAGGAGATGAACAGATCAGAGAGCTGAGGGGGGAGAGAGAGAGATAGTTAGAGAGGAGCAGCACCCCCGGGATGTGTGTTTTTGTGTGCATGCATCCATCTGTGTTTGTGTATGCGTGTCTGTGTGCACGTATGTATGTGTGTGTGTTGTGTATAGTTGAGCCCCTTATCAATCAGTGAGTCAGGGCTTTTCTGCATGACTGGCCTTTTCTAATGGAGCCGCAGGAACAACAGCCACCAGGCTGTGTTACAGGCTGTATCCCTCTCCCCCCACTTCTTATGAGCAAGAAATACAATGACATCTCTCTACAATTCTGTTCCATTACGTCCTCCATCCGCCTCTCTCACACAACGCTGGCCTACTGGCTTCATGACTATCCCGCTCTTTTTTTCTCTCTCTCCATCTGTCAATTCAACTTAAGTCAAAGGGTTTTATTGGAATGGGAAACATATGTTTAAACAATAAATAGAAGTAAAACAAACAAACAATCCGAAATGAACAGTGAATCCTGCTCTCTCTAAAATGGTGGCCCACTGAAAGTCAAGGAGGAGCCAAGGTGAGCCTCTGCCAAACTCTCTGGCCCCTCTAGGTATGTATGGAACAGGACCGTAGACAGACAGAACAAACATGGGCACAGTTTCACTGTCAATGACACCCAGCCCACATCACACCCGGCCTTCACTCATCGAGCCCTTCACATCAAAGACAGCACACTGGGCACTGCAGCAAAAAAACACAGCCCAATGACCCCAAACTACAGACGCATACATACAGTACACATATTCATGCGAGCAGACACACACACCACACACACACGAACATACAAACAGCACCAATACCTTGTGACATCCAGTGAGAGTTGGATGATATTACAAGTCTAGAGGTGTGTTGGTGTTGGGCTGGCTATCTGGGATTCTGCCCTGTGTGCCAGTCATCACAGGTGTGTGTATGTGTGTGTCAGTCAGGATGGCGACAGGAGTGGACACAGCCAGCCAAACAGGCGGTGAGCGGGCATAAAACAGGCAGCGGAGCGGGCAGAGACAGACACGGGCGAGAGGCCAGGGTCTGTTTCTGCCCTGCGGTGCCAGGTGAGCTGTGCCACCTGTGCCAGATGACAGGTGGCAATGCCAGGGGAAAAAAAGTGGGCACTCCTGGCACGCCTGAGTCCGACGAGTCACCTTCTCCCATACAGATGGGGGAAACCCATCCATATACACGACCGTTCAAATGTCTGGAGTCACTTAGAAATCTGCTCGTTTTTGAAAGAAAAGCACATTGTGTCCATTAACATAACCTAAAAGTGATCAGAAACAGAAACCTCACGTCCTCAACTGGCAGCTTCATTAAATACACTGAGGGAAAAAAGTATTTGATCCCCTGCTGATTTGCACCACTGACAAAGAAATGAATAGTCTATCATTTTAATAGGTTTATTTGAACAGTGAGAGACAGAAAACCAGCAACAAATATCCTGAAAAACGCATGTCAAAAATGTTATACATTGATTTGCATTTTAATGAGAAATAAGTATTTTACCCCCTCTCAATCAGAAAGATTTCTGGCTCCCACATGTCTTTCATACAGGTAACGAGCTGAGATTAGGAACACACTCTTAAAGGGAGTGCTCCTAATCTCATCTTGTTACCTGTATAAAAGACACCTGTCCATAGAAGCAATCAATCAATCAGATTCCAAACTCTCCACCATGGCCAAGACCAAAGAGCTCTCCAAGGATTTCAGGGACAAGATTGTAGACCTACACAAGGCTGGAATGGGCTACAAGACCATCACCAAGCAGCTTGGTGAGAAGGTGACAACAGTTGTTGCGATTGTTCGCAAATGGAAGAAACACAAAAGAACTGTCAATCTCCCTCGGCCTGGGGCTCCATGCAAGTTGGAGTTGCAATGATCATGAGAACGGTGAGGAATCAGCCCAGAACTACACGGGAGGATCTCGTCAATGATCTCAAGGCAGCTGGGACCATAGTCACCAGGAAAACCATTGGTAACACACTTCGCCGTGAAGGACTGAAATCTTGCAGCGCCCGCAAGGTCCCCCTGCTCAAGAAAGCACATATACATGCCGGTCTGAAGTTTGCCAATGAACATCTGAATGATTCAGAGGACAACTGGATGAAAGTGTTGTGGTCAGATGAGACCAAAATGGAGCTATTTGGCATCAACTCAACGTGTTTGGAGGAGGAGGAGGAATGCTGCCTATGACCCCAAGAACACCATCCCCAACGTCAAACATGGAGGTGGAAACATTATGCTTTGGGGGTCTTTTCTGCTAAGAGGACAGGACAACTTCACCGCATCAAAGGGACGAAGGACGGGGCCATGTACCGTCAAATCTTGGGTGAGAACCTCCTTCCCTCAGCCAGGGCATCGAAAATGGGTCGTGGATGGGTATTCCAGCATGACAATGACCCAAAACACACGGCCAAGGCAACAAAGGAGTGGCTCAAGAAGAAGCACATTAAGGTCCTGGAGTGGCCTAGCCAGTCTCCAGACCTTAATCCCATAGAAAATATGTGGAGGGCGCTGAAGTTTCGAGTTGCCAAACGCCAGCCTCGAAACCTTAATGACTTGGAGAAGGAGTGAGACAAAATCCCTCCTGAGATGTGTGCAAACCTAGTGGCCAACTACAAGAAACGTCTGACCTTTGTGATTGCCAACAAGGGTTTTGCCACCAAGTACTAAGTCATGTTTTGCAGAGGGGTCAAATTCTTATTTCCTTCATTAAAATGCAAATCAATTTATAACATTTTTGAGATGCGTTTTTCTGGATTTTTTTGTTGTTATTCTGTCTCTCACTGTTCAAATAAACCTATCATTAAAATTATAGACTGATCATTTCTTCGTCAATGGGCAAATGTACAAAATCAGCAGGGGATCAAATACTTTTTCCCCTCACTGTAGTAGCCGCAAAACACCAGTCTCAACGTCAACAGTGAAGAGGTGACTCCGGGATGTTGGCCTTCTAGGCAGAGTTGCAAAGAAAAAGCCATATCTCAGACTGGCCAGTAAAAAGTAAAAAGATTAAGGTGGGCAAAATAACCCAGACACTCGACAGATTTGAACAAATAAAGTGTTATAGACAGACAAATCTAAGTTTGAGGTGTTTGGATCACAAAGAAGAACATTCGTGAGACGCAGAAAAAAATGAAAAGATGCTGGAGGAGTGCTTGACGCCACCTGTTAACTAGTTGCTCCTACCCTCTACTTTTTTGAAAATTTTGTTAAAAATCGCGCAACATTTCAGCGCCCTGCTACTCATGCCAGGAATATAGTACGTTCATATGGTTAGAATGTGTGGATAGGAAACCCTCGGACGTTTTTAAAACTGGTTAAATCACGACTGTGGCTATAACATAACGTGCGTTACATCGGAAAGCGCAGGAAAACCTGATCACAGAAAATGGAAATAAATATCCTTGCGCCACTTCCAGCAATTGTTAACAGTGACCCGAATTAGATAAGACCGAGCATTCAACTCCCACAGCATCCCCATGTTGTCTAGAGTCTTGTGAATTGAATCATCTTTGATTCTTGGTTGAACCGAAACAGGGGCACCACTTACCTCCAGTCTCCGCCCAGATCATTCTGGAAGAGCTCTCTCGTGAAATTTTTTCCAAGACGACAGCTAATGATTTTTACATCGCCTACGGATGATTTTTATCGCTTATTAACGTTTACTAATACCTAAAGTAGCATTACAAACGTATTTCGAAGTGTTTTGTGAAAGTTTATCGTCTACTTTTTGAATTTAAAAAAATGACGTTACGTTGTGAAATCGCTGTTTTTTCGTTTATCACACAGTCTACATATAACGATATCTTGGCTTTATATGGCCCGATTTAATCGAAATAAAGACCCAATAGTGTTTATGGGACATCTAGGAGTGCCAACAAAGAAGATGGTGAAAGGTAATGACTGTTTTCTATTTTATTGTGCGGTTTGTGTATGCCGAAATGCTAATTATTTTGTTTACGTCCCCTGCTGTGCTTTTGTGTTGTAGTGTATTGGTGCATGCTATCAGATAATAGCTTCTCATGCTGTCGCCGAAAAGCATTTTAAAAATCTGACTTGTTGCCTGGATTCACAACGAGTGTAGCTTTAATTTGATACCCTGCATGTGTATTTTAATGAACTTTTGAGTTTTAACTAATACTATTAGCATTTAGCGTAGCGCATTTGCATTTCCAGAGCTCTAGTTGGGACGCAAGCGTCCCAAGTAGAAGCAAGAGGTTAAGCATGGTGGAGGCAATGTGATGGTCTGGGGGTGCTTTGGTGCTGGTAAAGTGGGAGATTTGTACAGGGTAAAAGGGACCTTGAAGTAGGAAGATTTATCACTCCATTTTGCAACACCGTGCCATACCCTGTGGACGGCGCTTAATTGGAGCCAATTTCCTCCTACAACAGGACAATGACCCAAGGCACAGCTCCAAACTATGCAAGAACTATTTAGGGAAGAAGCAGTCAGCTGGTATTCTGTCTATAATGGAGTGGCCAGCATGGTAACCGGAACTCAACCCTATTGAGCTATTGTGGGAGCAGCTTGACCGTATGGTACGTAAGAAGTGCCCATCAAGCCAATCAAACTTGTGGGAGGTGCTTCAGGAAGCATGGGGTGAAATCTCTTCAGATTACCTCAACAAATTGACAACTAGAATGCCAAAGGTCTGCAAGGCTGTAACTGCTGCAAATGGAGGATTCTTTGACGAAAGAATTTCAATTTTTAATTTCAATTAAAAATCATTATTTATAACCTTGTCAATATTTCCTACTTAATGCATGTTTTCATGGAAAACAAGGACATTTCTAAGTGACCCCAAACTTTTGAAAGGTAGTTTACCACACACACACACACACGGATGAACAAGACTTGAGAAGGTCTACCATTTTTGGCCGATTTCTTTTGATTTTCCCATGATGTCAAGCAAAGAGGCACCGAGTTTGAAGGTAGGCATTGAAATACATCCACAGGTACACCTCCAGTTGACGCAAATTATGTCAATTAGCCTATCAGAAGCTTATAAAGCCATGACATTTTCTGGAATTTTCCAAGCTGTTTAAAGGCACAGTCAACTTAGTGTATGTATACTTCTGACCCACTGGAACTGTGATACAGTGAATTAGAAGTGAAATGATCTGTCTGTAAACAATTGTTGGAAAAATGTATTGTGCCATGCACAAAGTAGATGTCCTGACCGACTTGCCAAAACTATAGTTTGTTAACAAGAAATTTGTGGAGTGGTTGAGTTTAAATGACTTAAATGTACCTTCTGACCTGCTTAACTGCAGTTGGGGAAAACCCATGACGCACACACACACTCCACAGGAATTTGGCACACACGTGGAAACACATAGCTAGAACAAAGGACGAGCGCACACAGTACTGCTCCAGTACATGGATAAGAGCTAGGCTATATACCACGACTATTTATCAGGCATCTGGTAGCCTAACACTCCTCCCCTCGGGTAGCCGAGCCCATATTTATATTATAAATCTCTTCCAATAACAGTACTGATCTTTCCTCAAGTCTAGTAATGGGTATTCCCTCCTTCATTAATATCACTGATCACCAAACTGGGGGTTACCTGTTCTCCTCCTCCCTCCCTCCCTCCCTTCCCTCAGCTGCAGTAGCAGTTGGATCAGTAATTAGCGAAGGGGTTGCGAAGGTTAAGCAGCGACAGTCCTCTGGGACCGGACTCATTACAGTATGCATACAGCCTGCCTGCCTGCGTGTCACATTAAATACACTCCCCACTGAGGCACTCTATTGTGCTGTAATAGCCTGTGTGATAGCCTGTTAACATAACAAGGTGTCACAGGCAATATGCTCCCCCACCGCAACACAGCTATAGGCCTAATGATGGTCGGTGGGATAGTGTGGTAATATAACAAGGTGTCACAGGCAATATGCTTCCCCACGCAAAACGATTTATGGTTGGCTATGTATGGTGGTGTATTCACATGTAATATGGTCCCCCCAGGAACAACACTGTATTGTAATAGTTTATAGTATCATACTAGTAAAGGATACTTATTCAATAAGGTGGCATATGCAATATGGTCACGACATATAAAGGTGTACCATCTTAAATCACTCTGTTGTCGCAAAGAATTTCCCTGCAACTGCAAACTTGTCATGTATTCAAGGTTTTAAAAAGGCTTCTAAAGTTCGCAAGTGCCATTTTATGATTTCAGACTTGACCAAATGAAAACGGCATCAACCTCTACAAAAAATTTAAGTGTATTTTAATCCACGAAATAATTAACATGTCCTGTTGCAGCAGGATGATTCTCCTGATTTGAGAAACTGGTCAAATTAGGAGAAAACATCTGTATGCTGCGTGCATCACAATGACTGGGACAGTTGACACATAGGAATATGTCACGTGTCGCAATCAAATGATAAGATCCCTACAAAAATATGTAATCTATCTATAAAGACCACAGCAATGTCAACTTCTCTTTTCATTGTTTTCCTCTCCTCCCTCTCTCTCTCCATTCTTTTCTCCTTTTTCTGCAGCGTCCCCCACGCCCGTCTGCATAGCTGACCCGGCCTGTCCTTTTATGAAATTATCGGATAATCTGCGTGTTTTTCGCGGCTGCCCTGCGGCGGGCGGCAGACAGCAGAGCTGTTTATTTAAAACCTCAGATGACTGGGAAGGCAGATCTGCGGGGCGGCTGCGATTGGCCAGATAACGCCCGCCTGACCCCTGACCCTAACCCTCCGACCGATGGCCAATGGGAAGGCCGCCGGCGGCCATGACTGTTAGCGACGCGATATCATCTCAATCAGACTGAGAAATTAAACAATAGAGAAAAGGGAGAAGGCGGATGGGAGGGAGGGTAAGAGAGAGGTAGAGAGCAGGCCTAGAGATGCATCTCTAGAGAAAGAGGCTTTGGGTCAAGACCCATAACACATACCCGAAGACCAATACAATCATTAAGCAACACAAAACACAGTAGGCCAGTCACCCACACATGCCAACCACACAACCATCATGTCTTTGAAAGCACTTCACTGACTTCACACTCTGCAGTAAATGAAATGTCCATTATCTGTAGAAGCTGCTGTCCTGCTGGGTTATAAATATGGATGCCTGAAGGTGAAGAGCTGTATCTGTTTAAGGTGTCTATACGTCTGAGTGTTCCCTCTTACACCACAGGCTCTCGCCTCTCCTCCTCTTGCTTCCTCTTCTCTCTCTCTCTCCGTATATAGTATATCTTTGTCTCCCTCTCCCCTCTATAAGCGGCTGAATTACCCTCTGTAGGCGGATTGAACATTAACATTTTTATAGTAAAGTGTAGTTTCAATTATTATTTAAAAAAAATCTCCCCCCTATTGGCAAACTGTCTTTTTCCCCTTCCAGGGCCACATTACTGTGGACCTCTTTTTGAAATTGGTGATGTTATCTTAATCATTGAAATAGAAAAATTCTAGTGTTCTACATGAAGCAGGCTGCTGTTGCTCTCTTCCACTGGAAATAGTTTTTGGTTTTCCGAGGCTATGCATTTAAATGGACACATGGCCAAATCTAATAATTCCATATTGGGGGCAAAAAGAAAATAAATAAATAAAATCACTTTATTCATTCTCAAGGCTAGAGCAAGGAAAAAAATATGGAATTAGATTTTTTAAAATAAATAATAGTGTGCACTGGTGTTGCTTATTATTAAGAAGTCGGCCTAGCTGATAATGTGTGTCCGTTTAATTTAATTGCAGTTAGTACGGTAAACATTGTTAGTCTAGTTTCGACCAATCCAATTATTCTAATAACTAGCTGTGAATGACATCATCATTCAGAGACTGAAAGTCTCTGGCTATACCGACACGACCGGTGCCCAAATTGATGACGTGATTCGCGCAGCTGAGGGTCGGGTGGAGACGAATGGATGAGTCCTTCCCAGCTAGTTAGCTGGCAACAGCATGGCACTAGTTAAAAGGTATATAAAAAAGCCATGTTTATTTCAATGGGAGAGGGAGAAATAACTTGAAGTGTTGGTCACCATCTGGATATCACCGTGACATGCCAATTAGTTAGGGAACGGATCTTTTTATATACCTTTTAACTAGCGCCATGCTGTTGCCAGCTAACTAGCTGGGAAGGACTCATCCATCACAGGTTTAAGGGAAACAACAAAATGTCGGTACATAGGTGTCTTATATCGGATGAAAGCTTAAATTCTTGTTAGTATAACTGCACTGTCCAATTAACAGTAGCCATTACTGCAAAAAAAGCTAAAAGCTAAAAATGCTATTGTTTGAGGAAAGCTCCTAACAACAAAACACTTTTTTCACAGTGATAGGTTTGATAAATTCACCTCTGAAGGTGAAATGTGTTCTTACATTCTGAAATCTTGCTCTGATTTATCATCAAAAGGGTTCCAGAGATAACATGAAGTGTCGTTTTGTTAGATAAAATCATTTTTCATATCCTAAAAAGGTCCATATAGCATGCATGATTGATTTTGTATTTCCACTTGCTCAATTTGCAAAGAAAGGAATCTGAAAATCTCACCCTAAACGTTGTTGTTTCAACCAGTCAAATCGCGTTCGTATGTATTCATCAGAGATCTTAGAACGTAACGAGACTTCACTATATCATTAGGGGTGTAGTATATCCTATAGAATACCATATTTGGTTAGAGAGCGACGCATTCATGGCACGCCGATGACACAGCGTTCTTCACTTGAACGACTAACTTTGTCAAATAAGCATCAAATCGGGGTCAAAAAAATCTAGCTAGATAGCCAATGAGCTGGGCTTTATGCGAGTATCCGGAAACCATGCATCTGTCGTAAAATGTAGCTACTAACCTTGTACGACAGCATGCCTTTTCATTTTGGACAAAAATTATAAGAATATTCAGTTATGATAACTGGTTGTTTTGCAAATGTTGAACTTATAATATGGCTACTAATACTGGAGAAGCTAAATCAAAGTCCAAGTATACAGATTTGACCATTTTTTTGCAGACAAATGTAATATGAATGCAAATGTCTCCTTCACGATTTGCCCAAATGTACCTGAGTGACTTCAAGCTAAATGTCATATTTCAAGTTATCCGTCTGAAACTTTGTACACACACTGCTGCCATCTTGTGGACACCATTGGAATTACAACCAGAGTGATGGCTGGAACAGGACCTTTGTGCTGCATTTCAAAGATGGCTTAAGAGATTTTTTTTCTTTCTTTGTATTTACTTCTACCAGATCTATTGTGTTATATTCTCCTACATTCAATTCACATTTCCACAAACTTCAAAGTGTTTCCTTTCAAATGGTACCAAGAATATGCATATCCTTGCTTCAGGTCCTGAGCTAGTCAGTTAGATTTGGGTATATCATTTAGGTGAAAATTGAAAAAAGGGGGTTGTCCCTATAAACGTTACGACAAGCCAGTGCAACGGTGTTGTATTGAGATGCTTGCCGACATGAGTTGCTTCCCACCAGGCAACAGTTGCTGTATCAAGTCGCCGGTGGTAGTTAATGAGTCCAATTTCTTCCATCCCACTTCATTTGATTTGGAGTAGGATAGCAGCCTACATGAGAAATAGCTTGTAATAGTGGTAGTAACCATCTGGATGTCACTGTGATACAGCAGAACGTTACACTGCACAATTGGGAGAGTTTGCACTGCAAGCTGGCAACATGGGGCACAGTGACCCTCGCTCTCTCTTGCCAAGCACTGCTGTCCAGCAGTAAGGATAAGTAGCTAGATAGTGTATCCAATATCAGGCCAGGGTGACCGCTAAAGTACAAATATTGTAAAAATGTACAATTACTCAAAAACGGAATGATTCAGAAAACTCTTCCAAGTCCCAACTTCGGCACACAAGAATAAACTAGCTAGATGGGAATGGCTCATCAGGACGACTGATTGGCTGAACCAAATCCGTTCGTCTCCACTCGACTCTCAGCTGCGCGACACGTGCGGCCTATAGGGAGTTAACCCAATAACGTCACCTTGAAAAGCAGAACCATTTTACTGACTGGGTTTGAAAATGAAAGTGTTTGAAAACGAGGTCAGGTCAACCTCAAATTGCACATCTCTCTGTCACCGTAACCTTCCCTTTCAGTTTTTCTATTTTTTTCCCTCCCTCCTTTCTCTCTGCAGGTGGCCAGTGTAACCACAGGCCTGGGAGAAAGAATGACAGACTGTTCTGCAGCTCCAGCCTTTTTATCCGGGACCTTTCGGCTCAGAGGATAAAACGGGGACAAAAGCACTTAGCTGCCGGCCTCGCTATCTCCTGTACTGACATTATACAGTACAGGGGTCTCTCGCTCTTCCATCCACATCCTTCTCTTTCTCTCTCTCCCCCTCTCCTTCCCCCACTATCTTCATTTCCTCTCTTCTCCCTCGCTCTCATGCTGCGCCTTATCTGAAGGAAATCTTTGGACCATGGACCCTGCAGAGCACAAATCCCAGAGGGGGGGTTGCGTTGACCCCTAGGCACCTGCTGAGATCAAGCCTCAGGGTTACAGCCTACCATGACACCACACACACACGTATACATGCACAATGCAGCACAGGTACACGCACTGAAGGATATACAGTGCCTTCAGAGAGTATTCACACAGATTTTGTTGTGTTACAAAGTGGGATTAGAATGGATCATTTTTTTTAAATCGACGATCTACACAACATACTCATATCAAATTTTTGAGTCAATACAATCAATACAGTCAATACAATCACCTTTGGCAGTTGTGATTACAGCTGTGAATCTTGTTAAGTCTCCAAGGGCTTTGCACACCTGGATTGGAAAATATTTGCCCATTTTTATTTTTTTAATTCAAGCTCTCAAGTTGGTTGTTGATCATTGCTAGACAGCCAATTTCAAATATTGCCGTAGATGTAAGTCAAAGCTCAGCCAGTCATTCAATTTCATCTTGGTAAGTAACTCGAGTATATATTTGGACTTGCATTTTAGGTTATTGTCCTGCTGAAAGGTGGATGCTTCTTCCAGTGTCTGTTGGAAGGCAAATTGAACCAGGTTTTCCTCTTTGCCTGTGCTTAGCTGTATTCCTTTTCTTTCTATCCTGAAAAACTTGCAAAAGACAAGCATACCCAGAACATGATTCAGCCACCAGTATGCTTGAAAATATAAATAGTACTGAGAGATGTGTTGTGTTGGATTTGCCTCAAACATAATGCTTTGTATTCAGGATTATTCTTTGACACATTTTTTGCAATATTATACTGAATCAAAACATAAATTCAAAATCTTCAAAGATTTTACTGAGTTACCGTTCATAGGTGAATCAGTGAATTTAAATAAAATGAATTAGGCCCTGATCTATGGATTTCACATGACTGGGCACTGGTGCAGCCATGGCCTGGAAGGCCCACCTATGAGTTGCTGAGGGTGGACACCCACTTGGCAGCCAGGCCCAGCCAATCAGAATGAGTTTTTCCACAAAAAAGGGCTTTATTACCGACAGAAATACCTCCTCAGCAACTCCTTCAGACGATTCCACAGGTGAAGGTCAAAAACACATACGAATACATTAGCACCACGTTATGACCTAATGTACAGTCTGAATACAGAAAATGCTAACACATAGTTTGTGTATGTGTGACCATACTAGCCTGTTTACTAGACTTGGGCAGTATACCGTATATACCATATACCGGGGCACTTGGAAATAGCCACGGAATGTAGCTACTTTTTTTTGTTACACTTAAGTAAATACCTGCAGTCAACTTGTATAACACTTTAGGAGATAAAGCAGTACACACACACAGAAGGATATACGCATGCATGGATAAACACAGGTACACAACGTTAAACACCTGTCACCTGGAACATTTTCTTCATCTCTGAACACAACGACTTGATCTGATCCTGTTTTGTACTCTCTAGTAGGTCAACCCTGTCAAATTACATCCCTAAATCATCATAATGTATAGGAGAAGAACAGTTTTTTTTGTTGCTTTGGTAGAGGAGAGGGATTAGAATGACTCCGAATTTGATCCCGAATCCAGATACTCTTGGATGGGATTTCTGGAGGCAGCAACATGGCGCCCAGCTCTAAGGAAGGAAGGAAGGTCTCTCTCCATCTTATGCGGGCAGGGAGAGACTACAGAGTGTACGAGTGGCCAGAGCTATGATGACTGGTCAAAGACAAGTCCTATCCTACCAGCCTGCTGCTCCACTAGCCCCAGGCTGCGCACATACACACACGCACACACGCACACACCAGCTGTGATCCAAAGTGACATTTGAACAGGAAAATTCTTTAGGAGCAAGCATTTCATCTGGGCATGTTTAAACAGGCAAATTAACTTCGATCCTTGCCCTCCAGGCTATGGACCCATTACATGTTTTCTCTGGCTCTCCCTCCATCCTGGACATAAGTTTTTTTTATAAGTACACATTTTTCCCAGGATTGCTGTTTGAATTTTCGTTTGTAGAGGAGGTTCCATATTAAAACAGATTGTGTTCATATCGCACACGTTACACTAATTGAATATACATATATAAAACTTTTTAACGCTGCAGTCCTAGGGACCTTATCAAATAAACCCGGATATATAGACTACTCAATATGAGTTATTTTGGGAGTGCAGGTCTGGCTACTATATGTGGGTGAAGGACAGGTTTGGGCGAGGCTGGGTCAGCGTCCCAAATGGCACCCTATTCCCCATGGGCCCTGGTAAAAAAAAAAAAAAGTGCACTAAAATAGGGAACAGCCTGCTATTTGGGACTCATCCCGAAATGATTGTTCCAGCTTTAACAGGGGCCTGTGAGTAGCTCTTTAGTGGGTCTGCTGATAGTACATCTATCAGACAGAGAGCTCTCAGGGAAACGTATTACTAAAGCTATACGCCTACCTGCCGGGGGGACAACAGGAGCAGAAAATGATGTTTCCATTCTATGCCCTGGGATTGGACACGTTTGGAATATCACACACACACACAACAATTTTGGCACTTGGCACACATAAAGGAATACATTAGCACGGTGTTGTGACATGATGTACAGTCCGAATACAGGAAATGCCAACACAGTTTGTGTATGTGTGCATGTGACGTTACTAGTCTGTGTACCACATATACAGGGGGACTTGGAAATAGCCACAGAATGTTTTTCCAATACCATCTAACTGTTTTTTCTTCTTCTATAAATTACAATATTTGTAGCTACTTTTATAAGTAAATACCTGCAGTCAACATGTGCAATACGTTAGGAGATAATGTATTTCACTGGTCACCTTTTTCATTATGAAGCTTAGCGGTAGTCCTCAGTCACGTTGTTTAGTTTACAAGCACACAACGACGAGAGACCGGAGCCTTGTGAGTAACTCACTGTTGTGCAGCATGCACCAGGTGATCTAGTAACCGTATGGAATTAACAACTAAATGTTTGCCAGCTAGACATCTTATAACTATCATGTCTGAAATGTGCCAAATGCTCTGCAGTTGTTCATTTGGTTTGCTAGCTCAGTAGCTAGCTAGCTAAGTGGTAGGCTTCTCTCAAAATCAAGCTTCCCTTGTAACAGCAGAAAATCCCCTACTGGATTAAGAGACATGCTGTATAAAATCCTTCGAGGCTCACTTGGTAGAGCAAGTGAGCCAGGTTTGAGGGTCCCATTTGCTATGGGATTTTTCATATACTTGTTATCATTGCTAACATGTGTGACTTGTTTCAGGAAACTAGGCATATATCGCACGTCACTACTTCACAGGAGAGTCATTTGAACAAAAGCTTTTTAAAAATTATCTAAATTAGGTTTTTGGGGGGGCAGAAATGCCTTCTGGAACATGTGAACTTTCATGTGCCTTAATAAAAAAGTTGTATGCCATCTGTAAATATGAATACAATTGTTAAAATTACGACCCTAGTTGGTTTAGCCACAAACAAAGTCAGCAACCTTCACACTTGGCTGACACAATGAGTGGACTGGACATGCTGAGAGATGAGTTCAGATGAGTTCAGATTGGTCTGCTATGCAAGCTTCTGTCTGTTGGAGCTGGTCATGTGTAGGTAATCCTGACTAATACCGTGTGTGTGAATATATATATATTAGATAGTAATAGAACTTCATAAGTGTTGCTCTCCACTTTCTGGAGGACAGAGTTTTGAAATCAGTGGAATTCGAGTGTAATAAATACATTTTATTTATTGGTGTCACTGCAAAAACTGTTGATAGACCTACACTACCGTTCAAAAGTTTGGGGTCACTGAAATTTCCTTGTTTTTGAAAGAAAAGCTAATTTTTTGTACATTAAAATAACATCAAATTGATTAGAAATACAGTGTAGATATTGTTAATGTTGTAAATGACTATCGTAGCTCGAAACAGCAGATTTTATTATGGAATATCTACATAGGCGTACAGAGGCCCATTGTCAGCAAACATCACTCCTGTGTTCCAATGGATTAGCTAACACAACGTGCCAAGTTTATCATAATTTTAAAAGGCTAATTGATCATTAGAAAACCCTTTTGCAATTATGATAGCACAGCTGAAAACTGTTGTTCTGATTAAAGAAGCAATAAAACTGGCCTTCAGACGAGCTGAGTATCTGGAGCATCAGCATTTGTGGGTTCGATTACAGGCTCAAAATGGCCAGAAACAAATAACTTCCTTCTGAAACTCATCGTTCTGAGAAGTGAAGGCTATTCCATGTGAGACATTGCCAAGAAACTGAAGATCTCGTACAATGCTGTGTACTACTTCCATCACAGAACAGCACAAACTGGCCCGAACCAGAATAGAAAGAGTGGGAGGCCACGGTGCACACCTGAGCAAGAGGACAAGTACATTAGAGTGTCTAGTTTGAGAAACAGACACCTCATAAGTCCTCAAATGGCACCTTCATTAAATAGTACCTGCAAAACACCAGTCTCAACGTTAACAGTGAAGAGGCGACTCCGGGATGCTGGCCTTCTAGGCAAAATTCATCTGTCCAGTGTGTGTGTTCTTTTGCCTATCTTAATATTTTCTTCTTATTGGCCAGTCTGAGATATTTTTTATTTTACCTTTATTTAACTAGGCAAGTCAGTTAAGAACAAATTCTTATTTTCAATGACGGCCTAGGAACAGTGGGTTAACTGCCTGTTCAAGGGCAGAACGACAGATTTGTACCTTTGTACAGCTGCGGTCATGAGGTATGCGGTCAGCTGTAGGGCTGGCTCAGGGAAGAGGATGCCCCTGCCTTGCATAGTCCCGTGGGACATCTTAATTGGGCATGGGACACAAGCCAAGGCTTGATCACCCTTTATAGCTGGCCACCTTTGATGAGGGTGTTTAGTGATTAAAGGCCGAAACACCCACTGATTCGAAGGCACACTACTGAGGATGTGTCCCAAAATTGACATCTTAACCCAGTCTAAGAAATTTTGAAAAGAAGGTCGACGACATCCGATCCTCATTTGCTAAGTCAAACGACACCGCTGGTTCTGCTCACACTGCCCTACCCTGTGCTCTGACCTCTTTCTCCCCTCTCTCTCCAGATGAAATCTCGCGTCTTGTGACGGCCGGCCGCCCAACAACCTGCCCGCTTTGACCCTATCCCCTCCTCTCTTCTCCAGACCATTTCCGGAGACCTTCTCCCTTACCTCACCTCGCTCATCAACTCATCCCTGACCGCTGGCTACGTCCCTTCCGTCTTCAAGAGAGCGTGAGTTGCACCCCTTCTGAAAAAACCTACACTCGATCCCTCCGATGTCAACAACTACAGACCAGTATCCCTTCTTTCTTTTCTCTCCAAAACTCTTGAACGTGCCGTCCTTGGCCAGCTCTCCCGCTATCTCTCTCAGAATGACCTTCTTGATCCAAATCAGTCAGGTTTCAAGACTAGTCATTCAACTGAGACTGCTCTTCTCTGTATCACGGAGGCACTCCGCACTGCTAAAGCTAACTCTCTCTCCTCTGCTCTCATCCTTCTAGACCTATCGGCTGCCTTCGATACTGTGAACCGTCAGATCCTCCTCTCCACCCTCTCCGAGTTGGGCATCTCCCGCGCGGCCCACGCTTGGATTGCGTCCTACCTGACAGGTCGCTCCTACCAGGTGGCGTGGCGAGAATCTGTCTCCTCACCACGCGCTCTCACCACTGGCGTCCCCCAGGGCTCTGTTCTAGGCCCTCTCCTATTCTCGCTATACACCAAGTCACTTGGCTCTGTCATAACCTCACATGGTCTCTCCTATCATTGCTATGCAGACGACACACAATTAATCTTCTCCTTTCCCCCTTCTGATGACCAGGTGGCGAATCGCATCTCTGCATGTCTGGCAGACATATCAGTGTGGATGACGGATCACCACCTCAAGCTGAACCTCGGCAAGACGGAGCTGCTCTTCCTCCCGGGGAAGGACTGCCCGTTCCATGATCTCGCCATCACGGTTGACAACTCCATTGTGTCCTCCTCCCAGAGCGCTAAGAACCTTGGCGTGATCCTGGACAACACCCTGTCGTTCTCAACTAACATCAAGGCGGTGGCCCGTTCCTGTAGGTTCATGCTCTACAACATCCGCAGAGTACGACCCTGCCTCACACAGGAAGCGGCGCAGGTCCTAATCCAGGCACTTGTCATCTCCCGTCTGGATTACTGCAACTCGCTGTTGGCTGGGCTCCCTGCCTGTGCCATTAAACCCCTACAACTCATCCAGAACGCCGCAGCCCGTCTGGTGTTCAACCTTCCCAAGTTCTCTCACGTCACCCCCGCTCCTCCGCTCCCTCCACTGGCTTCCAGTTGAAGCTCGCATCCGCTACAAGACCATGGTGCTTGCCTACGGAGCTGTGAGGGGAACGGCACCTCAGTACCTCCAGGCTCTGATCAGGCCCTATACCCAAACAAGAGCACTGCGTTCATCCACCTCTGGCCTGCTCGCCTCCCTACCACTGAGGAAGTACAGTTCCCGCTCAGCCCAGTCAAAACTGTTCGCTGCTCTGGCCCCCCAATGGTGGAACAAACTCCCTCACGACGCCAGGACAGCGGAGTCAATCACCACCTTCCGGAGACACCTGAATCCCCACCTCTTTAAGGAATACCTAGGATAGGATAAAGTAATCCTTCTCACCCCCCTTAAAAGATTTAGATGCACTATTGTAAAGTGGCTGTTCCACTGGATGTCATAAGGTGAACGCACCAATTTGTAAGTCGCTCTGGATAAGAGCGTCTGCTAAATTACTTAAATGAAAATGAAATGAAATGAAACCTCCCATGCCACTCTGTCAACATCACGGCAAATCTCATGTGAGTGCATTCCTTCTGTTGGCACAATGGACAGTTTTTAACATCTCGTCCCGTGTTTTATGATTCTTTGCAACTCTGCCTAGCAGGCCAGCATCCCGGAGTCGCCTCTTCACTGTTGACATTGAGACTGGTGTTTTGTGGGTACTATTTAATGAAGCTGCCTGTTGTGCTCTCCAGTGGTAGTACCAACATTTTCAAAGGCCATTTTCTCAAAAGTGAGGTTACATGTTTATCAACTTACAAAGCAGAATTACTGTTCCATTGTTCCTCAACTGTAGTGTATGATATACCATTTTATTTTAGCTCCAAGTCTACTTTTATCCAATGTAAAAATGTAAAAAAAATAATAATTTAGCTACATAAGACCGACTCGGGCCAGTGGGTCACATTTGGATTGCAGAGGCTCAGTGGAGTTTGAAAATAGCTCCCCTTGTGTTCGGTGACGGTATTACTGGATATCCCAGGATGGCATAAGGTCAGTATGAAGGTATGACAATCTGGATACTTCCCAAGCCTACTGTGTACTGTATTGTACCAACACACTCAACAGTCACCAATTCACATCACACACCAAAGCAATCTGTTTTCCCTACGGCATCGCCGGTTGCAATCATTGGAAGTTAAATAAGGCCTAGCAGTGTCGACACATCCAAGCAGTGGAATATTACTCTTATAGTGGCCTGACTGCTGTAGCCTGGTGGCTTTGTCACTTTAACATGGCCGATAGAGGTAATGACTAGTTTTAGCAACAAAACACACAGACAAAACAGCACAACCAAACAGCAGAGTGTGTTTCGCAGCCACTGATGCAATGTCCTGTTCGCTGCTGCTGACACTAAGTGGTGAACATTGTTGCTTCTTTCACAAGGTGTAATTAAAAAAATGCTAAAATCTTATTTCTCTGTCTTCCCTTCTTTCTCATTCTCGTCGGCATTTACAGATGAGCGGAGTACCAGCCCACTTTGGGAACGGATGCTACATGAGCTGGAGTCTCTCTCTCGATCTGTCAGCACGTGTTTTAAAGGGGATACGAAATCCGATTCTAAGGGGTAATGAAAGGGTGTATGTTGTAATTTAGAAACTTCCGGATGAAATTGCAGTGCTGTACAGAACACAGCAGGCAGACAATCAGTTTTTTTTCCACTCTCTGAGAGGCAGAGATCCATGCCGGGTGCATGTTATGCAGATAGCCATCTGAGAACAATGTCTTTGATTGGTAAACAATGTCTTTGATTGGTAGAATTTGAACACACATTCCTGTTAAATATACTGTCATGTTGAATGACACTGAATAAAGCACTGTGAGGTCTCTAGCCTATAGTAAGAACCCGACATTCATTCATAAATTATTCAACCAACTATAAAATAATGAATAACAGTCAACGTACAACATACAATTGTGTGTTGCATACGCCATAAGTCGATTGATAAATTTAGCATTTTTATCACTTTAAAACGTTGAAGGGTGAGTGTAGTCTTCAGAGTCACCTTTAACCTCCATATTCCCATTCAGGCTGTTTAACACAAGAACCTCTGGGCCTCGATGGAACACCCTTCAAGCTAAAGAGCAGTCATTCTGACCGCAACATTCTAACAGTAATTGATACATTTCATATACGCTATGGCAAAAATAATAATTTGGTTGTGTTTATGAAGGCCTTGGGTAACAGAAAACGATTTTGTATTTCATTTCCAATAAACTAATGAAAATGCTATTGTGTTATGATACACTAGGCGATATGTAAAAACAAAACACGCCGAAAATGCAAGTGTTCAATAAATGTTATTTGTGGAGTGTCTTTGTTACAACTATGAAACAGCAAGCATATGCGTCGGAACACAGTAACAGCTTATTTTTATAACGACAAAATACATTAAAAAAAAAAAATACTCCAACCACCAAGCCAGTGAGAAGACACGCAGTCAAATGATGAAAACATCAGTAGCCTAAACATCATAAGTGCCAAGTGGCCTTGATAAACAGGGAAACTCGGCGCAAAAGCAATAAAAGCCTTCAAATGAATGCAAGTCATCAGTTGGATATAATGGAGCTGTTATCCTTGTCCTAACAGTTGACACAATTTGATATACAGCATTGTGTCTATGGTGACATTGCTCCCCATGCCAATGTAAGGTTCCACAAGCCTCATCACCACATTCTCCGACACTTGCGCCTACTGCCCGATGTGGATATTTTCCCAGATACTAAAAGCCGTTCAGCATGTACAATTACCCACGCTCTCCCTGTGTAGCCGACTCCAAGTATACCAGAGTAGACAGACAAGAACGCTTAGATTCGGTGAACTGATATAGGGTACCTACCATTAAGATTAGAACTATGATTAGAATGGATCAATAGAATGGCCCGCCCTGTTCTTTGTTCACAATTGGTGATTACATAATTATGCATCGTTTGCTTCCCCTAGCTCATCAACTCACCCCTTCTCCCCATCATACTTTGCTTCATTTATTTTATCTGTTATGTGTGTGAAATTAGTTTCGGTGTAGTTTTAGGTTTAGTTGTCGGGGTGATTATGAGCTGGGCACTGCACTTACAACTGTCTGAAGTAGAGGTCGACCGATTATGATTTTTTAACTCCGATACCAATTATTGGAGGACCAAAAAAAGCCGATACCGGTTAAAATCGGCCGATTTTTAAAAATGTATTTGTAATAATGACAAATACAACAATACTGAATGAACACTTATTTTAACTTAATATAATACATCAATAAAAATCAATTTAGCCTCAAATAAATAATGAAACATGTTCAATTTGGTTTAAATAATGCAAAAACAAAGTGTTGGAGAAGAAAGTAAAAGTGCAATATGTGCCATGTAAAAAAGCTAACGTTTAAGTTCCTTGCTCAGAACATGAGAACATATGAAAGCTGGTGGTTCCTTATAACATGAGACTTCAATATTCCAAGGTAAGAGGTTTTAGGTAGTAGTTAATATAGTATTTATAGGACTATTTCTCTCTATACCATTTGTATTCCATATACCTTTGACTATTGGATGTTCTTATAGGCGCGCACCCCGCTAACTAGCTAGCCATTTCACATAAATTACACCAGCCTAATCTCGGGAGTTGATAGGCTTGAAGTCATAAACAGCGCAATGCTTGAAGTAGAGCGAAGAGCTGCTTTAAAAAAAAAGAAAAAAAAGAAAAATCGGCCAAAACGGTGTCCAAAAATACCAATTTCCGACTGTTATGAAAATTTGAAATCGGCCCTAATTAAATCGGCCATTTCGATTAATCGGTCGACCTCTAGTCTGAAGAATGAGCGGAGCAGGCCCTACTGTTGGGAGGGGCAACGAGGAAAACCATTCAAGAAAATGACATGACTTCCTAAAACTGATTATCACCCTAGTTCTGTTTGGCAGTATTATATAGCCTTAAAAATTGAAATTATGAGCAGTCAAAATGGCCGGTTTTCGTGTTAAGCCGGAAGGCAGAGACAGTGGCAGAGAGGGATGGCAGACAGAGAGAGGAGTCCGAGTCCCAGGCCCCACCATACATCATGATCACAGACCTGTCAAAACTTACTGGGACCAGTAATGATCGCTACTAGCGCCACTCCACTCTGACCTAAAACTCCATTCACAACTTCTATTGTCTGACCTGCTTAGGAAGTTAAGACAAGAGAGACGGTCCATCAGAACAATAATGGTGGATGGTTGCTCTAGGAGGCATTTGGGTTCAAATAAATCAATAACTAACAACATTGGTTCATTCAAAACAGTGACCTACTGTCAAGATATCATGCTGAACATTTAAACATTGTGAACAATGAACATGTAAAAGCAAAAAGGTCTTCACCCTCCTAGACCAGGGGTGAGCAAACATTTGGCTCGAGGGCCACATCAGAATTTCGAAATTCAGAGGGCCGCATATGTTTTTTTTTTTACCGAATTGTTTGTCAAAATTAATTTCTACATACTACAATTTCTCCAGCCCACTGGACATAGCTTGCCCAGCCCTGCCGTGAACTATACAGTGCATTCGGAAAGTAATCAGACCCCTTGACTTTTCCACATTTTGTTACGTTAGAGCCTTATTCTAAAACATATTAAACTGTTTTTCCCCTTATCAATCTACACACAATACTCAATAATGACAAAGCGAAAACAGGTTTAGACATTTTAGCAAACTTATAAAAAAATGTAAGTAGGTATTCAAGACCCTTTGCCATGAGACACAAAATTGAGCTCAGGTGCATCCTTTTTCCATGGATCATCCTTGAGATGTTTCTACAACTTGATTAGAGTCCACCTGTGGTAAATTCAATTTATTGGATATGATGTGGAAAGGCACACACTTGTCTATACAAGGTCCTACAGTTGACAGTGCATGTCAGAGCAAAAACCAAGCCATGAAGTCAACAGAATTGTCTGTAGAGCTCCGAGACAGCATTATTTCGAGGCACAGATCTGAGGAAGGGTACAAAAACATTTCTGCAGCATTGAAGGTCCCTAAGAACACAGTGGCCTGAGTAATTCTTAAATGGAAGAAGTTTGGAACCACCAAGACTCTTCCTAGAGCTAGCCGTCTGGCCAAACTGAGCAATCGGGGGAGAAGGGCCTTGGTCAGGGAGGTGACCAAGAACCCGATGGTCACTCTGACAGAGGTACAGAGTTCTTCAGTGGAGATGGGAGAACCTTCCAGAAGGACAACCATCTCTACAGCATTCCACCAATCATTTATGGTAGAGTGGCCAGACTGAAGCCAAAGATGAACACAGCAAAGAGAGATACCCTTGATGAAAACCTGCTCAAGCGCACTCAGGATCTCAGACTGGGGTGAAGGTTCACTATCCAATAGAACAACGATCCTAAACTCACAGCCAATACAACACAGGAGTGGCTGCGGGACAAGTCTATGAATTTTCTTGAGTGGCACAGCCAGAGCCCTGACTTGAACCCGATCTAACCTCTTTGGAGAGACCTGAAAATAGCTGTGCAGCGACGCTTCCCATCCAACCTGACAGAGCTTGAGGGGATCTGCAGAGAAGAATGGGAGAAACTCCCTAAATACAGGTGTGTCAAGCATGTAGCGTTATACCCAAGAAGACTCAAGAATGTAGTCGCTGCCAGTACAGAGTAAAGGGCCTGATTACTTATGTAAATGTAATATCAGTTTAAATTTGTAATGCATTTGCAGAAATGTCCAAAAACCTTGCTTTGTCCTTATGGGGTATTGTGTGTAGATTGATGAGGGAAAACATTTTTTTAAACACTTAAAATATGGCTGTAATGTAAAAAAATGTGGGAAAAGTCAAGGGGTCTGAATACTTTCCGAATGAACTGTACATCATATAGCTCGATAGAATCAAAAGCTTCACTACATATTCACATACTTGCTACTGTTCCCTATACATTCATTCCTGTCATTTACAGTCCATTAGTTCCTGGCTACAGTCCTCCAGACTTAATGATGTTCCTATTCTGTAGTGGGGGAACCCAGTGAGCCTGAGTAGAACAGCATGGTAATGTGAATGTGAGTCTCATAAGCGTGAGCACTGTGCAGATGGAGAGATACAAGTCTGCCGCAGGGAATAGAGGAATGATGATGATGATGGAGGGGAGAGCGAGAGACAGAGACAGAGAGCGACAGAGAGAGAGCGACAGAGAGAGAGAGATAAGAGTTATGGGGAGGAGGAGAAGAGAAAGAGCAAAAGAGAGAAAGTGACAGTGTCTTTATGGTACTACTATGTTAATCTCTTAATATGGAGAGAACAGAGCCAAGAGGCACCCCCTCTGCTTTTCAATCCCCTCTCTACATGTGCCTCAGCGGTACCGTTCTGAAAGCAGTTCGAAAAAACATTCCAGAGCTATTATCGGAACAATCTAACGCAGTCACGTTCTCAAACGGTTACCTGAACATTCTCAAGCTGCTAAATTCCTATCCAGTCATATTCTAAAAATCTGTTACCGGTATATTCTAAAGCAGTCACGTTCTAAAAGCTGTTGCAATCTCAAACAGCTGGATTCTTGACAACCCCATAGTGCTTGCTGATAGGCCGAGGAGTGTCTGAGCCATACCGGCGCCACCATAAAAATCATCTCTGCCTTGTACCTCAGGCATAGAGTACCATATGCACAATATCATGGCCTCAGAAGCTGTATTGCTTTATCGACACAGAGGGAGATTGTAAAGCACTTATTCAACAGTAGTAACGGGTACATTGGAAAGCAGCTACATTCTCAAGCTCTCCCTGTGCATTGGAGAGGCCTGTTCAACGTGACAGAGGCTACACCCAACAGCAGACAGGAACTCTCTACGATCAACTCTAAAATAGTTCCAACACAATGGCGCTGAGATCACTCCGGAGATTAATTTGCTCCGATATGAATGTATTTTTTTGTATAACATTAACAAGTCTTGTAGCGCTATTGTCCCGCCAACCCCTCTTTTACACTAGTGCTACTCTCTGTTCATCATATATGCATAGTCACTTTAACCATATCTACATGTACATACTACCTCAATCAGCCCGACTAACCGGTGCCTGTATGTAGCCGCGGTACTGTATATAGCCTGTCTTTTTTACTATTGTTTTATTTCTTTACTTAACCGTTGTTCACCTAACACCTTTTTTTGCACTATTGGTTAGGGGCTGTAAGTAAGCATTTCACTGTAAGGTATTTGGCGCACGTGACAAATAAACTTTAATTTGATGTCCTTTGTCAGGCCAAACATGTTTATCACTAAAAAAGCTAGCGTCGGTAAAAAAGCTAGCGTCGGTTCCCAAGCTTCCTATATATTTGTTCAGAGTGATGAATGAGACTGGAGAGTATTATAATGCAACGTGAGACAAGCAGGCTACCTTTAAACATAGGGTGAATAATGACAATAAAGTATTGACTTTTCGGGTGCTCAGATTGCTTTGAAATCAGACATGAATGCTGTCGGTGCCTTGGAGTGTTCTATTCCTGTACTGCCTCAGAAAAAGATGTGTGAAGGGCTAACGTTCATGTTTGAGTGTTAGGTCAGGAGTGAGACTATCAGGTTCAAACTCATCATTAAATCATGCGATTATGAATTATATAACTACAGTATGTGGGTCTGATACAATGATTATGGGGACTACACATGAGAACAGTATCGATGGAAACGACTTAATTATGCAAATATGCCAAACTGTGATAAAGTCCTGGTAAAACCACATGTATTGCCAGATTGGAACATCTAGGAATCCTTAATCAGTTGTAGATCTTACCCTCAACAGCCTAGGGAGCAATCTGCCCACGTGCTTGGGGCACCACACCTTGGCCATAGAATAAGGCTCACCATTTATGTTAATTTCACTGATTATCAAATATGCAAATGTAGTTTAGTTTGGCGAAACGGCATATAGCAGAGCCATGCTTTTAGTTTGGCGAAACGGCATATAGCAGAGCCATGCTTTTAGTTTGGCGAAACGGCATATAGCAGAGCCATGCTTTTAGTTTGGCGAAACGGCATATAGCAGAGCCATGCTTTTAGTTTGGCGAAACGGCATAAAGCAGAGCCATGCTTTTAGTTTGGCGAAACGGCATAAAGCAGAGCCATGCTTTTAGTTTGGCGAAACAGCATTTAGCAGAGCCATGCTTTTAGTTTGGCGAAACGGCATAAAGCAGAGCCATGCTTTTAGTTTGGCGAAACGGCATATAGCAGAGCCATGCTTTTAGTTTTGTGAAACAGCATAGCAGAGCCATGCTTTTAGTTTGGTGAAACGGCATAGCAGAGCCATGCTTTTTTAGTCTTTTCACAAGAGAGGAGAGCTGACAGCTTGTGGAGCCAACAGTAAGCACCAGTCCAGATACACACAGTGGGACTGCATATGTCACCACAAATGGTACTAGGGGGGAAAATAAACACAAAATGGAAACAGTGCAAAAACTGAAGGAAAAAAGAACGCTCTCCTCTCAAAGAGCCAACTGGTTTACTGTATTCATCAACACTGCTTCTTCTCAAGCTGTTCCATGACACACACTGTGACAGACTGTTGAGTGTGCAGAGAGAATATTCATTTCTAAACTCTAACGAAGGACTGTTTGTTCGATTATACATTTTTTAGCATAAAACTTCAATCAAATGCAGTGTATTTGTAAAGCATTCAGACTGTCCCTTTTGCCACATTACAGGTTTATTCTAAAATGGATTACACACTTTTCCCCCGTCAATCTACACAAAATACCCCATAATAACATAGCAAAAACAGTTTTTTTGAAATGTATGCTAATTTCTTAAAAATAAAAACAGAAATACGTTATTTACATAAGTATTCAGACCCTTTGCTATGAGACTCGAAATTGAGCTCAGATGCATCCTGCTTCCATTGATCATCCTTGAGATGTTTCTTCAACTTGGAGTCCACCTGTGGTAAATTCAATTGATTGGATATGATTTGTAAAAGGCACACACCTGTCTATATAAAGGTCCACAGTGCATGTCAGAGCAAAAACCAAGCCCTAAGGTCAAAGGAATTATCCGTAGAGCTCCGAGGTACAGGGAAGGGTACTTAAAAATGCCTGCCGCATTGAAGGTCCCCAAGAACACAGTGGCCTAAATCATTTTTAAATGGAAGCAGTTTGGAACCACCAAGACTCTTCCTAGAGCTGGCCGCCCAGCCAAACTGAACAATCGGGGGAGAAGTACCTTGGTCAGGGAGGTGACCAAGAACCCAATGGTCACTCTGTGGAGATGGGAGAACCTTCCAGAATGACAACCATCTCTGCAGCACTCCACTAATCAAGCATTTATGGTAAAGCCAGACGGAAGACACTCCCCAGTAAAAGGCACATGACAGCTCACTTGGAGTTTGATAAAAAAGGAACCTAAAGGACTCAGACCATGAGAAATAAGATTCTCTGGTCTAAGATTGAATGCCAAGTCTCAATGCCAGGAGAAAAACTGGCACCATCCCTACAGTGAAGCATGGTGGTGGCAGAATCATGCTGTGGATATGTTTTTCAGTGGCAGGGACTGGGAGACTAGTCAGGACTGAGGGAAAGATTAACGGAGCAAAGAACAGATAAATATTTGATGAAAATCTGCTCCAGAGCACTCAGGACCTCAAGACTGGGGCAAAGGCTCACCTTCCAACAAGACAAAGACCCGAAGCACACAGTCAAGACAACGCAGGAGTGGCTTCGGGACAAGTCTCTGTATGTCCTTGAGTGGCCCAGCCAGAGCCTGGAATTGAACCCAATTGAACCTCTCTGGAGAGACCTGAAAATAGCTGTGCAGCGACGCTACCTATCCAACCTGACAGAGCTTGAGAGGATCTGCAGAGAATAATGGGAGAAACTCCCTAAATACAGGTGTGCCAAGCATGTAGCGTTATACCCAAGAAGACTCAAGAATGTAGTCACTGCCAAAGATTGCTTCAACAAAGTAAAGGATCTGAATAGTTATGTAAACGGGATTTCAGTTTATTTCTAATAAATTTGAAAATTCTAATAACCTGTTTTTTTGTCATTATGGGGTATTGTGTGTAGATTCATGAGGAAAAACGCTATTTAATCAACTTTAGAATAAGGCTGTAACATAAAGATTTCAGCCACACCCGTTGCTGGCACGTGTATAAAATCGAGCACACAGCCATGGAATCTCCATAGACAGATATTGGCAGTAGAATGGCCTTACTGAAGAGCTCAGCAAACTTCATCATCTGGCAGTCTGATGGACGAATCTGGATTTGTCAGATGCCAGGAGAACGCTACCTGCCAAAACGCATAGTGAAAAATGTCAAGTTTGGTGGAGGAGGAATAATGGTCTGGGGCTGTTTTTCATGGTTCGGGCTAGGCACCTTAGTTATAGTGAAGGAGAATATGAACGCTACAGCATACAATGACACTGTAGACGATTCTGTGCTTCTGACTTTGTTGCAACAGTTTTAGGGAAGGCCCTGTCCTATTTCAGCATAACAATGCCCCCGTGCACAAAGCGAGGTCCACACAGAAATTGCTTGTTGAGATCGGTGTGGAGGAACTTGACTGGCCTGCACAGAGCCCTGACCTCAACCCCATCGAACACCATCGGAATGAATTGGAACGCCGACTGAGAGCCAGGCCTAATTGCCCAACATCAGTGCCTCCCATCACTAATGCTCGTGGCTGAACAGAAGCAAGTCCCCGCAGCAATGTTCCAACATCTAGTGGAAAGCCTTGTCAGAAGAGTAGAGGCTGTTATAGTAGCAAAGGGGGGGACCAACTCCATATTAATGCCCATGATTTTGGAATGAGATGCTACCATGAGGTGTCTACATACTTTTGGTCATCTAGTGTATATATTTTGTCTTTCAATAAGTGTTGTTGTTTAAAGTCTGGATAGGGACATTTTTGTTAAGTGCTGCCCTTCTACTCAATAGCCTACTTAATTATTGCTTTGAACTGCTGAATGCTCAGTACTTGTGACTGAAGTATTGGAACATGGACTTGGACTGGTTTCAGGTCAATTCATGATAACTTTGTAATACTTGGTGGCAGTGTGTTGGGGGGGGGGTATTTTTCTTCACCTCTTCCAGGCAATCAGCAATTAGTGTTAGCACTTCAATCAAGCGCCGGTGTTGCCGCCCAAAACAAAGACGTTCTGCCAAGTTGGTCTGCTGAGTTATTTGAGGAAGGCTTCACACGACTCTCTTCTCATTTTGCTCTTTTGTAAGCTTGTTCAAGTATGTGTGCGATTTCAATCTTTTTTTTCACTCCTCTCCCAGTGGCTGAAACCCTTCTCATCTAGTCTACCCTGCACGCACAACCCATGTGGAATTGGAACTGCCGATAGGCGGTCAACAAGGCTGACTTCCTCGGTCTTTGTCACCCTAAAGTCCCTCGACTTTCTGGCCCCTGTTGAAGACATGGATTACCCCAGAGAACACTACACTGCTACTCCAGCTGCTCTCTCATCATGTCATCTCATAGTCCAAGAGCATATGGTTGTCGTAGTGGTGGCACAGGGCTACTCATTTCTCCTCTTCCCCCACTCTCTCACCTGTCCATCTCCTCATTTGAATTCCATGCTGTCACTGTCACTTGTCCACTCAAGCTTAACATTGGTTGTCAAATATCACCCACCGGGTGCCCTTGGGGAGTTCTTCAATGAGCTTGACACCTTGATAAGCTTATTTCCCGACGATGGCACCAACTCATCTTACGGGGCGACGTCAACCTCCTTATGCCTGACTTAAACTAATTTCTTTGCCTCTTTTGACCACACCCTTTCCCCAGTCCCCTCCCACTTACAAGGCAGGCAATACACTTGACCTCATCTACACTAGAGGCTGTTCGCTTACTAATCTTACCGCAACCCCCCCAGGTGTCTGATCACAAATGTGTTAATTTTTTTCTCACTCTTTCCTCCAACCCTACCCACTAAGCCCCCACCCAGATGGTCATGTGACATTGCAATCTAAACTCTTCTATCCTATCAGCTCTCCCTTCTGCTAAATCCTTCTCCCTCCTGTGTCCTGACTCTGCCTCTTTGACCCTACTCTCCTCCCTTTCCGCCTACTTTGACTTCCACTGTCCTTCTACACGGCTCAAACTTCCCCTCCCGCTCCGTGGCTGAATGATTCACTGCGTGCACATAGAAAATGGAAGATAACTAAACTTCCGTTGGACATATCAACCTTCCACTCCCTATCCACATTCTCTTCTTCTGTATCTGCTGCTAAAGCCACTTCCTATCACTCTAAATTCCAAGCCTCTGCCTCCGACACCAGGAAACTCTTTTCCACCTTCTCCTCCCTCAATTTCTGTGGACGACTTTGTAAACAACTTTGAAAAAAAGTTGATGACATCCACTCCTCATTCACTCAGCCTACGGAGTCCACTGGTCCCACTCACACAGAACTAACTTACGCCTTGACCACTTTCTTCCCTCTCTCTCTCCAGATGACTAGTGATGTCCAGCCGCCCGACAACCTGCCCACTCAACCCCATCCCCTATTCCAGAATATCTTTGGAGACTTTCTCCCATTCCTCACCTACCTCATCAACTCATTCCTGACCCCTATGATTATTATATTTTTTTTGCTGAGAAAACTACAAAGCGGTGAGGGGGAACTGCCCCTCCCTACTGTCAGGCTATGCTCAACCTCTACACCTCAACCAGAGTACTCCATTCTGACACCACTGGTCTCTTGTCCGTCCCACGCCTACAGGAGGTTAGCTCCCGCTCAGCCCATTCAAAGCACTTCTCTGTCCTGGCACCCAATGGTGCCCCAGATGCTAGAACAGCAGAGTCCCTGCCCATCTACCAAAAACGTCAAATCTTACCTCTTCAAAGAATATCTTAAAAAGGACAAATCTACACAAAACCACTCTATAATTGACAGTGTTAAATAACACTTACATATGATAATATGTTTTGTGAACAAGTGTTAAATTTTGTCGTTATAATAAGGTTGGTAGCAACATGTGAAACTATAAAACCCACAATGCAACGCTCTCTCTATGGGCTTGCTAGTTAGCAAATGTAGCTACACACAATAATAGCGAAGTCAATATCAGAACGTGAAATAGTAGTTAGTGCAGTTTGTTTAGGTGATTTTACAGCTATCAATTTAGGATCCTACGATCTCACCCTGTTCAACCTGCAGAGTTTGACATTCGCTGCGGCACCATGCAATGGTGCATTGCATGGTGCCGCAGCGAATGGGCTAAAGAGGCAGACAAATAGGAAACATGTGTTAGAAGAGTGCCTTTATCGCAGTGCTACGTCATACCAGCCAAATTTCTGTCTGCTTGAACAGCAATAGCGCAGATACACATGAAAACATGATATGACCCAGGGAATCGATAGAACATTGCTCAGAGATGCACAAAAACAGCATAACTTTCAAAATGGGTGAATCTTTACTTTAAATAAGACAGTCTTATCAGTCTTTCTTTTTACGCGCATTTGTCTTTTCTTACTAGTACTGACTTGAGGAAAATATTTATTACTAAGGCTGCGATAGCGAGTGTAGTCTAAGTCACTCTGGAAAAGAGTTACTAAAATGTAAAATATGTAGGAAGGGGTTGTATAGAATAGTGTGTGGTGTAGGATGGGGTTGTTCTAGGCTATGGCAGGTCACGCCCAGCATTTGGCAGTGAGAAAGAGGATGATGAGTCACAAGAGGAAGAGCCCAAAGAGCCCATATGGAGACAGGAAGGACAGGGTGAGCATGCCCTCTTTGTGGCCGTGGGTAGATGGAGGCGGTGTGTGTTGGGTGGAACAGAAGCCATCTTGTCACACTCATATAGCCCGACACAACAAGACAACCCGCTGCTGCCAAGCACACTGACATGTGTTGGTGATATTTTGGAATCCAATCCTTATAAAGCATGTTCTTCTCTTTTATCCAAGGCTGAGGGCTGGCACCGTTCAGGCAGTGTTAAATGATGTGACCGGACACAGATGGACACAGATAGGGAGGGGGGCGGTCCTATCTTATTAGATAACATTGTGTGTTTATAATGGACTTCACAGTTGATGCATCACCTCTGGATGTCCAGTCCACATAAAATCATTAAAGTGATGAGAGGGTTTTAAATATACTTCTGAAAGTAGCACTCACAAGCCAAAAAGGGTCCAGGAAAATGTTGCAATTGTCTACAACGTCATCTGTTTTGTATGATATGTAACGTCCAGAAGATTGTATATATATATATATATGTTTCCAGTTCGTACAATATGTTACGAGTTTGTAAGTGCTTAAGATCCCGTTCAATCTCTTGAAGACTAAAACAGCAAGACACACGCCATTAGGGAGACTATGTACATTTACATGCTCAGCTGGCTGCAAGTTTCAAGTTCTGTTACATGTATGGGGAGAGTGGGGTTAGTTGAGCCACCGCTTGTTTCGAAGAAACCAGACACAAAATGAATCACATGAGCAAATATTTAGGAAGACTCCATTCATTTCATGGAGTCTGTGAAGGAAGAAACCACATGGAAAAAGTGGTAAGCAAGTTAGGTCCAAAAAAGGATTTTCACAAATTCTATTTAATTTGTGTAATAGGTTTCATGATGCTTGCATCCAAACCAAACCAAAGATTGTTTTATACATCAGTTTGGGTCTCTATAAGCTAAAATATGAAGTCGGAAACCAAGCATGAAAGTTCATCCTTAATATAGTCAAAATGTTTGCCATGTGGTAAGTTGAGCCAATGGCCACCATAGCACATAGAAATTATTATTAGTAGTTAGTCTTGTCGAAGGTCGAGAGCCGTGCGTCCTCCGAAACATAACCCAACAAAGCCACACTGCTTCTTGACACAATGCCCACTTAACCCAGCCGTATCAATGTGTCGGAGGAAACACAGTACACCTGGCGACCGTGTCAGTGTGCACTGCACCTGGCTCGCCACAGGAGTCGCTAGTGCGCGATGGGACAAGAACATCCCTGCCGGCCAAAGCTTCCCCTAAACCGGACGACGCTGGGCCAATTGTGCGCCACCCCATGGGTC
This sequence comes from Oncorhynchus nerka, assembly GCF_034236695.1. Lineage (NCBI taxonomy): Eukaryota > Metazoa > Chordata > Actinopteri > Salmoniformes > Salmonidae > Oncorhynchus > Oncorhynchus nerka. Next base: position 43,482,673 of record NC_088413.1, read on the forward strand.
TTCCGGTCGCGGCCAGCTGTGACAGAGCCTGGACTTGAACCCAGAATCTCGAGTGGCACAACTATCACTGCGATGCAGCACCTTAGACCGCTGCACCACTCGGGAGGCCCTTTGGTATTCAGCAGAGGTCGACCGATTATGATTTTTCACCGCCGATACAGATTATTGGAGGACCAAAAAAAGCGGCCGATTTATTTATTTATTTATTTGTAATAATGACAATTACAACAATACTGAATGAACACTTATTTTAACTTAATATAATATAATATATCAATAAAATCAATTTAGCTTCAAGTAAATAATGAAACATGTTCAATTTGGTTTAAATAATGCAAAAACAAAGTGTTGGTGAAGAAAGTAAAAGTGCAATATGTGCTATGTAAGAAAGCTAAATGAAAGCTGGTGGTTCCTTTTAACATGAGTCTTCAATATTCCCAGGTAAGAAGTTTTAGGTTGAAGTTATTATAGGAATTATGGGACTATTTCCCTCTATACCATTTGTATTTCATTAACCTTTGACTATTCGATGTTCTTATAGGCAAGTTAGTATTGCCAGTGTAACAGTATAGCTTTCTTCCCTCTCCTCGCTCCTCCCTGGGCTCGAACCAGCAACACAACGACAACAGCCACCATCGAAGCAGCATTACCCATGCAGAGCAAGGGGAACAACTACTAGAAGGCTCAGAGCGAGTGACGTTTGAAACGCTATTAGCGCGCGCTAACTAGCTAGCCATTTCACTTCGGTTACACCAGCTTCATCTCGGGAGTTGATAGGCTTGAAGTCATAAACAGCGCAATGCTTGACGCACAACGTAGAGCTGCTGGCAAAATCCACGAAAGTGCTGTTTGAATGTATGTAGATAGTTAGATACTTGTATGCTCAGTCATATTATATGCAACGCAGGACACGCTAGATAATATCTAGTAATAACTACACATGGTTGATGATAACTAGTGATTATGATAGATTGTTTTTTATAAGATAAGTTTAATGCTAGCTAAACAACTTACCTTGGCTTACTGCATTTGCGTAACAGGCAGTCTCCTTGTGGAGTGCAACGAGAGGGAGGCAGGTCGTTATTGCGTTGGACTTGTTAACTGTAAGGTTGCAAGATTGGATCCCCAGTGCTGAAAAGGTGAAAATCTGTCGTTCTGCCCCTGAACAAGACAGTTAACCCACCGTTCCTAGGGAGCAATTGAAAATAAGAATGTGTTCTTAACTGACTTGCCTAGTTAAAAAAGGTATAAAAAATATTAATATTAATAATATAAAAAAATATTTAAAAAAAATTGGCGCCCAAAAATACCGATTTCCGATTGTTATGAAAACTAGAAAATCGGCCCTAATTAATCGGCCATTCCGATTAATCGGTCGACCTCTAGTATTCAGACTTACCTTAATAAGGCGCTCTGCAGGTTTGGCTACCTTGCGCACTCAGAATATATTTCATTCAACCGATGAAATCCCTCCCACTTGGAGTTTTCATTCAAAGGGGGTTTCACTACATTTATCTTAACCTCTTCAGTCGACCCTCTACTTTTTTGAACATTCTGTTAAAAATCGCGCAACATTTCAGCGCCCTGCTACTCATGCCAGGAATATAGTATAGGCATTTGCTTAGTCTGTGTGGATAGAAAACACTCTGACGTTTAAAAAACTGGTTAAATCACTGCTGTGGCTTTACCAGAACGGCATTTACATCGAAAAGCACAGGAAAAACTGATCACTGAAAATGGGGAAAATATATCCATGCGCTACTTGAACCCATTGATAAACGTGAACCACAATTAATTGACTGAGGTTGCAGTACCTACAGCTTCCACAGGGTGTCTAGAGTCTTGTCATTTCCCTTCGAGTTTTTTCTTGGTCAAACACATACAGGACACCGTATCTAATCCGGTCTAGGACCGGATATTTTCGTTGAGTTTCTAGCCGGACATTTTTCCAGACGGACAGCTAATAATCTTTACATCGCCTCCTGATGAATTTTATCGCTTATTAACGTTTACTAATACCTAAAGTTGCATTACAAACGTATTTCAAGTGTTTTGTGAAAGTTTATCGTCGACTTTTTGAATTTTAAAAAATGACGTTACGTTTTGAAACGATGTTTTTTCGTTTATCACACAGTCTACATATAACAATATCTAGGCTTTATATGGACCGATTTAATCGAAATAAAGACCCAAATAGTGTTTATGGGACATCTAGGAGTGCCAACAAAGAAGATGGTGAAAGGTAATGAATGTTTTCTATTTTATTGTGCGGTTTGTGTAACGCCAAAATGCTAATTATTTTGTTTACGTCCCCTGTGGGTCTTTTGGGGTGTTGCATGCTATCAGATAATAGCTTCTCATGCTTTCGCCGAAAAGCATTTTAAAAATCTGACTTGTTGCCTGGATTCACAACGAGTGTAGCTTTAATTCGATACCCTGCATGTGTATTTTAATGAACTTTTGAGTTTTAACTAATACTATTAGCATTTAGCGTAGCGCATTTGCATTTCCAGAGCTCTAGTTGGGACGCAAGCGTCCCGGGTAGAAGCAACAGGTTAAGCCAGCTCTTTAAATATGGTGAACTTTGATTATAATTTTGTCAACAGAAAAGGTTCATAATATAGAGATCAATGAAATAAAGCCATCTATGCACATTTGTCTCCATTTCAGCACCAACTGGTAGATTTAAAAATAAAAAAAACACTCTGATCTTGTAAATTACTTAGGCACATTTTAGGGTTAGGAAAGTATGTATGTAAATCATTAAAAAAAAAGTTGAGAGCTTTACTCATGACATACTATATATTGATGAATAATAAATAGTGGGTTGATTCATCCTGAAAGTTGCCATATTCAAGTTCAATCCATGAAATATTGGAAGATGAGAAAAAAAAGTGTACAATAGGGGTTCAACATTAGTCCTATAAATCTACCCTAATTCTCACTAATCATGGAACTGTTGACAACGGTAACATGACAACAGTAAAACATCAACTCGGCAGGGGCAGCCCTACAGACGTCTACTGCTTGGGTCTCCAAATTTCATCCAGGCAAATTATAAAAAGGGCCCACAATTACAATTCTGAATAACATGACAGCTATTTCTACCCTATTTCACTACGCAATACATCATGTTGATATTATTTTCAGTTTGCTTCCATATGGCTGGTTTCACATACAGGCATCATAAGGAAAAATTACCTTAAAACATTAGCTGTGCGTATTTACAATCCCCTTCTCCAAACGGATTACTCATTGACCTAGCTCTTATCAATAGATCTTATCAAGTTGTAAATTACAGTGCACGGACAATGGTGTTATTTCTAATCAGAAAAAAATTAAGTAAATGCTTTTTCCACCTTGAAACGGGTGGGATTTGCTAGACCTTATTCATCGTTTCCTCGCATGTAAAGGTGGCGGCATTATTGGGGGGAATTAAGTCAAGGTCAGAATACGGCGTATCTGTATACACACCTCTTCCACACCATTTATTTGAGCACCCATGAATAGTGGGTGAATAGCATGCTATTCTCAAGCTTAAGTTCAAGGTCAGAATACGAAGAGAGAGAAAAACTCATAAAAAAGGAAATGATGTTCCATTTACACACGCTCAACTCCAATCTGGACCTGGGCCAATATGCAAAGTATTTTTGCAATGTGTCATGCAATATGAACTCAAGATGGAGCATTTTTATTGTTACAGAGCAGAAATCATCATGCCCCGTATATACAAACACAAAACAGGAAGGGGTCTATCCCCTCTTGAGGTTCTTGAGAGAGCAGCCAAGGACTTGAGAGAAGGGAAGAAGTCCATTCAAGCAGCAATCAAGAGATGAAAAAAAATGGACTGAATGACACAGAAGGGGGTACACTGACAATAAAAAAGTAAACATCTGCCTGTACAAAAGAGAGGCCATGATAGCAGGGCACACACGGGGTCTGAGCTTCCTAAACCTATCAAGAATCTCAGAGACCAGTTTCATGGGCTTTAGTAGCCTCAAATGATGAGAACTTGCCTATGAATTGGCACATTGAAACAACATCCCTGTCCCAGACAACTGGTCAAGGAATGGAAGAATAAGAGATATTGAACAGAGATGTACACTGAGGGTACAAAACATTAGGAAAACCTGCTCTGTCAATGGCATAGACAGAACAGATGAATCCAAGTGAGCGCTGTGATCCATTATTGATGAATCTTGTTAAATCCACTTCAATAGGTGTAGATGAAGGGGAGGAGACGGGGTTAAAGAAGGATGCTTAAACCTTGAGACGTGGGTTGTGCATGTGTGCTATTCAAAGGGTGAATGGGCAAGTTCTTCAGTGAATTTGAACGCGGTATGGTAATAGGTGCCAGGATTTAACAAGTGACATAAATAAGGGGTAGATCTTATCAAGCATTCAACTGGTCAGTCAGTGTCATGGAAAGAGCAGGTGTTCTTAATGTTTCGTACACAGTGCATATGTAGACATCTTTGTTGTTAGAAAGAATAGTAGATTTCCCTTGACGCAGTGATGCTGAATGTAAAATGCACAATAGAGGTAGTAATATAGATCAGAAATGAAACAAGTGAAATGCGAGAGAAGAGAAAGAAGAAAAGAAACACGAAAACGCCATGTCTTATATACAGGTCAGTGCAGTACCATTATTCCAATGTAGAGGGTGCTGGAGGGATTGAGGAAGGAATGTACATGTAAACGGGGTAAAATTGGCAGAATAAATAACAAATGGTCATAATAATCGTAATAAACAATATAGCAGCAACAAATGGTAATATTAAATCACTATAATCAAACAACTATGGCAGCAGCATACAGTGCCTTCAGAAAGTATTCATACCCCTTTACATATTACAGATTTTGTTGTGTTACAGCCTGAATTCAAAATTGATTCAATTGATTTGGTTTTCCCACCCATCTTACCACATTACCCCATAATGACAAAGTGAAAACATGTTTAGACATTTTTGCAAATGGATTGAAAATGAAATAAAGTAATCTAATTTACATAAGTATTCACACCTGTGAGTAATACATTGTAGCAGCACCTTTGGCAGAGATTACAGCTGAGAGACTTTTTAGGTAGGTCTCATAAGAGCTTGCCACACCTGGATTGCCTAACATTTACCCATTATTCTTTTCAAAATTCTTCAAAGCTCTGTCAAATTGGTTGCTGATCATTGCTAGAGAACCATTTTCAGGTCTTGCCATAGATTTTCAACTAGATGCAAGTCAAAACTGTAGCTCAGCCACTCAGGAACATTCATTGTCTTCTTGGTAAGCAACTCCAGTGTAGATTTGGCCTTGTGTTTTAGGTTATTGTCCTGTTGAAAGGTGAATTAATCTCCCAGTGTCTGGTGGAAAGCAGACTGAACCAGGTTTTCCTCAAGGATTCTACCTGTGCTTAGCTCCATTCAGTTTCTTTTTTATCCTGAAAAACTCCCCGGTCCTAAACGATTAAACATACCCATAATATGATGCAGCAACCACTATGCTTGAAAATATGGAGAGTGGTACTCCATAATGTGTCGTATTGGATTTACCCCCAAAAATGTGCCTTGTTGCAAACAGGATGCATGGTTTGGAATTTTTTTATTCTGTACCAGCATCTTTTTTTCACTCTGTCAAATAGGTTAATGTTTGGGGGACAGAGATAAGGTAGTCATTAAAAAAAAATACTATTATTGTCCATGCAAATTATGTGACCTCCTGAACTTGTTTAGGATGTCATAACAAAGGGGTTGAATACTTATTGACTAAAGACATTACAGCTTTTAATTAATTTGTAAAAATAAAAATAAAAATCCACTGACATTATGGGGTATTGTGTGTAGGACAATGACAAAAAAAAATCTAAATGTAATCAATTTTTGATTTTCGACAACAAAATACAGAAAAAGTCAAGGGGTGTGAATACGTTCCGAAGTCACTACGTGGTGCTCCTCCCTCTATCATACTTCACCCCTCCTTCTCCATAAGTCCCATGATGTGTGTGTGCGTGTATGTGTGAGACACTGATTAATGTGGTTCACTCAGTCAGTAAAGAGGTTGTGCATGAGGGAGCAGCGGCAAAACACAAACACACAATAAACAAACTAATCGAAAAACAAACACACTCCTGCCAGCCGCTGAACGCTCCCTTCCTGCCACAGCAGCAATAGCCTATTTTGAGCCAACTTGAAGCCTGAACAATTCCTAATTCAAGCACACATCTTTCGTATTAATCTCAAATTCATAAAAACAAGGACTTTTACGGCCCAAATAATAAAAGTATAATTTCTCCAAGAGGCACACCTTCTTCAAGGATGCTACAGTAAAGGGTGCAGGTCTTAACAGTCTGCTAGAGCGAGACGTGCTCTGGCTTTTAACAGAAAAGGAGGTTCAAATGTTGTATTTTGGTGGTGCATTTGGTAAATCTGGAGGATTAAAAAGAAACACACAGAGAGAGAGAGAGAAGGAGTTAAAAATTCTGCCCCAAGTCTGCTCTCAGGAAGTGCTGTCTTAAGCAGTAAACCTGCATGAAACACATTGTAGGCCCTCTGAACATAATAACTTAGGCCTTGTCCACGACCATGTGACAGAGTTCAGGCCTTAGCACATCAATGGTATAGTATAATTACAAAATGTCGCTGGTATGTTTTAGTACCACTCACCCAGGGTAAAAAATGTAGCTATCTAAAGTACCAGTCCCTTACTGTCGTTGTGATACCTGACACTCATATTGTGTGTGGCGCAAATACACACACAGTGTGTGTGTCGGGACTATCAGAGGCAACACATTGATAATTCCCTACCCTGTATTTAGAGAGAAGGTATTTACACATATTCAGGAGCAGGAAATGTGTGTGGATGTCACGCCTTGCTGCTCGTACAACCTTAATCTCTTCCGAGGCACTGAATGATGATGATGTACCGGGAAGAATCTAGAATAGGCCTGCCAATGAATGCCTTCTCACACAAATAGCCTACCCTGATTTGACTTCATAAGCCGGCTGGAAACAAAGACAAAGTAATATCTGCCGCAGCAGACCTGCAACACACACACACACGAGAGTAATCTGTAAAAAGAGTTCTGAAACTTTTCTAACCATATGAGGAACAACAGACGAGTGACAAAGAAATGTTGAGGTAGTTTTCTAATTACCAATAATAAAATAATTTATAATGAAGTAGACAGCTGTTGAAACTTTAAATTCACAATGAACATGTCTGGCATTTATTGACAACTGAACAAAGTTAAATCAATCAAATGTATTTATAAAGCCCTTCTTACATCAGCTGATGTCAAAGTGCCGTACAGAAACCCAGCCTAAAACCCCAAACAGCAAGCAATGCAGGTGTAGAAGCACGGTGGCTAGGAAAAACTCCCTAGAAAGGCCAAAACCTAGGAAGAAACCTAGAGAGGAACCAGGCAATGAGGGGTGGCGAGTCCTCTTCTTGCTGTTCCGGGTGGAGATTATAACAGAACATGGCCAAGATGTTCAAATGTTCATAGATAATAAAAATCACAGTGGTTGTCGAGGGTGCAACAGGTCAGCAGCTCAGGAGTAAGGAAACAGAAATCTGTCAGACATGATAAACTTAAATTCCTCCTCTAACTCACATACTGTAGCTAACACATGTTTAATGAAAATCTCAGGACAAATGAAGTTAAGCCTGGTACCTTTAATGTTAAGCAGAAGTCTGCTTAAGTGTTTAGTACAGTGCCTCTGGCTGGATGATTTCATCACAGGATCAATGTTAGAGCGTTGGACTAGTAACCGAAAGGTTGCAAGATCGAATCCCTGAGCTGACAAGGTACAAATATGTCGTTCTGCCCCTAAACAAGGCAGTTAACTCACTGTTCCTAGGCCGTCATTGAAAATAAGAATAAGATCAGGTCCAGGATCAGTGTTTTGCTGTAAGAGAGAAACAACCTGTCTGTCTGCCTCCAAGCTACACCTCTCTGTACCATCAATAATTCCTGATCTAAATAGAGCCAGGGGACGTGGGAAACAGCTTTGGCTTTTCAACTGAACAACTGTCATAAACAGAGGTGCGTGCATGGAGACAGAGAGATTGAGGAGTAGAAAAGAGAGGAGAGACTGAGGGATAATTTGGCTGCTGCAGTGAACCCAACTAACCATGACAGGACCATCTAACATGCGCACACACACCGAGATCAGAAAGTGACAGAGGGACCAAGGAAAGTCGTGCCCAAATAACAGAACAATTACCTCGTCTCAGACACAGTCTAAAAGACTGTCATAACAAAACAGACACAAGACCCATCTACAGTATAACCAAAACGCTTCTGGAACCAACAGTCCTTATTTAGAACCAATGTGCTTTCAGAACCAAGGGCCTGATTTACCAAGCTTTTCACCAGACAATCTTCCCACTTGTTTAGTTCACAGTGGGATTAAATGCTCAAAAAAGATTTTTAAAAACTCCACTGTCCCCATATTCACAATCAATAAACATACAAACACATCTACTTCAGGATCTACCACCCACCCCCCCAGGCCTACCTCCTTCCCCAGTTCTTCTCTGATGACCTGCTGAATCTCCTCCATAGAACTCTGTGGTGCTCTGCTGTGCAGGACTTTGAGGGTGGAGGTGTACTCCTCAGGTAGGAGGTAGTCAAGGGCTCCCAGGTGTTGACCCACCTTGATGAAGGTGCCTCTGTTGGCGCAGCACAGGTTACGCAGTCTCTCAGCTGACCGACGGTGCACCTGCAGGGGGGGGGAGAATACGTCATTGGAATAATGGTTGACTACTCATCATCGTCCTCCATTTCATTGTCATCGTTGTAATCATCAACATCATGGCCATGAGTCAAGGTCATCATAGTCAACGTCGTCATTGTTAGCGGCAGTGTCAAGAACGCCATCATCGTTATCAAAACAGACTCAGTTTTGTACCAACAGGGCATGAAAATAGATGGCAAATACAAAAACACACACACGTTCAGCATTATCTCTCAAGCACATTGTTGCATCTGAAGGGCCGTTAAGTGTAATGTGATTTCCATGCCGTGTGTGAACCAGCTGGTGGAGTTGATAATGTCGCTCTCCTGGGACCTGTGCAAATAAAGGGGCGTGAAATGAGCTCCCTTTAGCCCTTTACCCCTGCCAAAAACACACAGGCTCTTCCTGCAACCCCCTGTACCCCTCTGTAACCCCTTAACCGTCAGGGGACCACTCCACATCAGCACCGTCTGGGAACAGAGGCTCACTTCATTATATGACTTCTCCTTTAGCCAGTCAGATGTGGCTATATGGATGCCAGCTAGCATTAGATATCAACCACTGTAGCACTAGCCATCAGCTAGCATCAGCTACCATTGGCAATCATCTACTAGTCATCAATTAGCATCAGCCTTTCCATCTGCTAGCATCAGCCATCCTATTGTAACGGAGTTAAGAACATACAGAAAGCTCACTCAAGTTTCCAGTTTTAATAGTCATATGCACAGGATACACATGGTATACGAAATTATCACTTGCCGGTTCCCTCTCGACAATGCAACAACGATAAGAAATTTTAAACAAAAAAACTCCAAAGCTAGCTTGCAATGTCAGATTGAGCCATCCAAGAAGTACCTTTTGGGTAGCTCAACCCGTTGGAACACTGTTAAGGCGTATGGTCCGGCGCCGACAGAGATGGCCGCCTCGCTTCGCGTTCCTAGGAAACTATGCCGTATTTTGTTTTTTGTGTGTTATTTCTTACATTGTTTCCCCAGGAAATTTGAGGTTTTATTACATACAGTCGGGAGGAACTATAAGAGCAACGGCAACTCACCAACATTACGACCAGGAATAGGACTTTCCCGAAGTGGATCCAATGTTTGGTCCAACACCTAGGACAAAGGATCGGATGCCAGCCGGCAACCCAAAACAACGGCGCCGCAGAAGGGGCAGACGGAGTGGTCTTTGTCAGGCCCCGTAGGCGTGCACATTGTGCACCGCTCCCGAGCATACTAATCGCCAATGTCCAGTCTCTTGACAACAAGGTAGACAAAATCAAAGCAAGGGTTGCTTCTAGAGAGAAATCAGAGACTAACATTCTTTGTTTCATGGAAACATGGCTCACTCGAGAGACGCTATCGGAGTCGGTACAGCCACCTGGTTTCTTCACGCATCGATACCCGCCAGAATCAAGCATCTCTCTGGTAAGAAGAAGGGCGAGGGGGGGGTATGCCTTATGATTAACGAGACGCGGTGTGATCATAACAACAAACAGGAACTCAAGTCCTTTTGTTCACCTGACATAGAATTCCTTACAATCAAATGCCGACCGCATTATCTACCAAGAGAATTCTCTTTGATTATAATCACAGTTGTGTATATTCCCCCCCAAGCAGACACCGACGGCCCTGAAATAACTTCATTTGACTCTATGTGAACTGGAAACCACATATCCTGAGACTGCATTTATTGTAGCTGGGGATTTGAACAAGGCTAATCTGAAAATAAGGCTCCCTAAATTTTACCAGCATATCGATTGCGCGACCCGGGCTGGCAAAACCCTGGATCATTTTTATTCTAACTTCCGCGGCGCATATAAAGCCTTCCCCCGCCCTCCTTTCGGAAAAGCTGACCACGACTTCATTTTGTTGCTGCCAGCCTATAGACATACTAAAACAGGAAGCACCCGTGCTCAGGTCTGTGCAATGCTGGTCCAACCAATCGGATTCCACGCGTCAAGATTGCTTCTATCACGTAGACTGGGATATGTTCCGCATAGCGTCGAACAACAACATTGATGAACACGCTGATTCGGGGAGTGAGTTCATTAGCAAGTGCATCGGTGATGTTGTACCCACAGCGTCTATTAAAACATTCTCCAACCAGAAACCGTGGATTGGTGCCAGCATTCATTCAGGGCAAGGTGACCGGAAACATGACCGAATACAAACAGTGTAGCTATTCCCTCCAAGGCAATCAAACAAGCTAAGCGTCAGTATAGAGACAAAGTAGAGTTGCAATTCAATGGCTCAGACACGAGAGGTAGGTGGCAGGGTCTACAGTCAATCACAGACTACAAAAGAAAAACCAGCCGCGTCGCGGACCACGTCTTACTCCCAGACAAACTAAACCATTTCTTTGCTCGCTTTGAGGAAAACACAGTGCAACTGACACGGCCCGCTACCAAAACCTGCGGGCTCTCCTTCACTGCAGCCAACGTGAGTAAAAGATTTAAACGTGTTAACCCTCGCAAGGCTGCAGGCCCAGACGGCATCCCCGGCCGCGTCCTCAGAGCATGTGCAGACTAGCTGGCTGGTTATTCAATCAATCCTTATCCCAGTCTGCTGTTCCCACATGCTTCAAGAGGGCCACCATTGTTCCTGTTCCCAAGAAAGCGAAGGTAACTGAGCTAAATGACTATCGCCCCACCCCGCAGCACTCCCTTCAGTCATCATGAAGTGCTTTGAGAGACTAGTCAAGGACCATATCACCTCCACCCTACCTGACACCCTAGATCCACTCCAATTTGCTTACCGCCCCAATGGGTCCAGATGACACAATCACAATGATACTGCCCTAACCCATCTGGACAAGAGGAATACCCATGTAAGAATGCTGTTCATCGACTACAGCTCAGCATTTAACACCAGAGCACCCTCCAAACTCGTCATTAAGCTCGAGACCCTGGGTCTCGACTTCCTGACGGGCCGCCCCCAGGTGGTGAGGGTAGGTAACATCTCCAACCTGCTGATCCTCAACACTGGGGCCCCACAAGGGTGCGTTCTCAGCCCTCTCCTGTACTCCCTGTTTACCCATGACTGCATGGCCATGCCTGCTTCCAACTCAATCATCAAGTTTGCAGACGACACTACGGTGGTAGGCTTGATTTCCAACAACAACGAGACGTCCTACAGGGAGGAGGTGAGGGCTCTGAGTGTGGTGTCAGGAAAATAACCTCACACTGAATGTCAACAAAACAAAGGAGATGATTGTGGAATTCAGGAAACAGCAGAGTGAGCAGCCCCCTATCCACATCGACAGGACAGTAGTGGAGAAGGTGGAAAGTTAAGTTCCTCAGCATACACATCACGGACAAACTGAAATGGTCCACCCACACAGAGAGTGGAGAAGGCGCAGTAGCACCTCTTCAACCTCAGGAGGCTGATGAAATTTGGCTTGTCACCAAAAACACTCACTAACTTTTACAGATGCACAATCGAGAGCATCCGGTTGGGCTGTATCACCGCCTGGTACCGCAACTGCTCCGCCCACAACCGTAAGGTTTTCCAGAGGGTAGTGAGGTCTGCACAACGCATCACCGGGGCCAAACTACCTGCCCTCCAGGACACCTACACCACCCGATGTCACAGGTAGGCCAAAAAGATCAAGGACAACAACCACCCGAGCCACTGCCTGTTCACCCCGCTATCATCCAGAAGATGAGGTCAGTACAGGTGCATCAAAGCTGGGACCGAGAGACTGAAAAACAGCTTCTATCTCAAGGCCATTAGACTGTTATACAGCCATTACTAACATTGAGTGGCTGCTGCCAACATACTGACTCAACCCCAGCCACTTTAATAATGGAAAAATGTATGTAATAAATGTATCACGAGCCACTTTAAACAATGCCACTTTATAGAATGTTTACATACCCTACATTACTCATATGTATATTCTGTACTCTATACCATTTACTGCATATTGCCTATGCCGTTCGGGCATCGCTCATTCATATATTTCTATGTACATATTCTTATTAATTCCTTTACACTTGTGTGTGTGTATAAGGTAGTTGTGAAATTGTTAGATTAGATTACTTATTAGATATTACTGCATGGTCGGAACTAGAAGCACAAGCATTTCGCTACACTCGCATTAACATCTGCTAACCATGTGTATGTGACAAATACAATTTGATTTGAGAAGATCACTGGTTTGTAGCCCAGTATGGGGCAGTCGGGCAGTGGAGGAAGTTAAACTGTTAGCAGCACATTAACGTCAGTGACACTAGAACTGGCTAAAGTGGACATGTATGCAGTGTGCTCCATTTCTACATGCAGTCAAGCTTCCCTGGTTTCCAGTGTTTCAGTCGTTTGTTGAGGAATGAACATGCTCAAGGCACACGGACAAAAACACAACCACACACTTTAACCCTGCATCATTTAAGCATAATCCTCTCACGATAGGGTGGGGGGAGATTGGATGGTTGTCCGGTGGGCATTTTAGTAAGTAAGTGAGTGAGTGAGTGAGTGAGTGAGTGAGCCGGGCCAGATCCACTATAGGCAGCAGCCTCTCCTCTCTTCAACTCCCAGATAATAATTGTTTTATTTTTTAGGGGGTAGATCCATTTTAATATTGCAGATAGATTGTGGCTTCCATCAATGTAAGGGACACCTGTTAATTGAATTGCATTCCAGGTGACTACCCTGTGAAGCTGGTTGAGGGAATGCCAAGAGTGTGCAAAGCTGTCATCAAGGCAAAGGGTGGCTACTTTGAAGAATCTCAAATATGAAATATACATTTTGATTTATGTAAAAAAAAAAAAAAAAGGTTACTACATGATTCCATGTGTCAAAATAAAGAAAAATCCTTGAATGAATAAGTGTGGACAGTTTGCAGCTAAATCTGCAGAGCTGGGATGGTTGTATCCCCCATATATATAACATTCTACTGGTTGCAAGAATTTTGGAAAATAATTTCAAAGTTTTTAATCTGCCGCTGTTTTGTGTATCAGTTCAAAAACCATGTGCCATGGAATCGGAACAATTAAAAAGCTCTTCCACAAGAATTGTGCAATCTTTATGGCACAGCTTTCAATTTTTCGGCCCTTAAATTAAACTGGTACTTTTGATTTACCATAATTTCCTTTAATGCATGCCCGACAAACAAGTTCCTTACTTTCTCCCCCTTCCACTTACCTCTCCATTTTTGCAGTAATGCTGCAATTAGTTGGTTGTAATTTTGAGTAGAGCAGACATTTCCATATATTTTTGTTAGCTACGTGTGTGACATAACTCCAACAGCCCTATTTAGGATATCATTTACAAATATACCTTTTTCAAAAAATAAATATTTTAGTTAACCATAATATTGTTTTGTCTTTTCCAGGCGATTAAATTGAATTTGCAACCAACTTTATATGGCTTGTTTTAAAAATAGCAATATGAGAGATCATTTCATTTTAAAATACCTGAATGTGCACTTGTAATCTGAATAAAAGGGTAAAAGGCCATTCTTGAACATCTTACTAAAGCCTTTAGTGAGAGGTCTAACGCTTTAACATTTAAACAATTTCTGCCCTATTCATTATATAAATAGGCCCATTAACTTGTGTCTGGCTTGCCAGGTGTAGGCAAGGCCATAAAGTTGATCAGGGTGATTTCTCCACAAATAGACAGGTATTTTCCTTTCCATGGTAGCAAGATCTTATCTTTGTTTGCTAACCTTCTATTGAAATGTGTTGGAATGAGATCTTTCTTTCAGAATATAAGTAGATATAAGTATGATCACTTCACCGTTAGACCATTTTATTGGTAAACTCCACGGTAATGTAAAAGTTGTATATTTTTGTGATCCAATACGTAATATAGTACCATCATTTGGTTGTAATCGAGAAAGGATCTAGATCATCCATGAGGCTGTGGAGGGATTCTAATTGTGGATTTAAAATGAAAAGATGAATAACGACATGTTTTTAAGCCCAGGATTTCTATGCCCTTGATACTATTGTTGGATCTGATTTTAATAGCGACTATTTCAATGGCCATAATAAATAGATATGCTGATAGTGGATAACCTTGTTTTACGCCTCTTGGCAGTTTATTACTCTCTGAGAAGTAGTCATTTACCAGTTTTTACCTAGGGTTACTATACATAACTTTAACCCATTGTATAAGTGATTCTCCAAAATTGAAATATTCCAGGAATTTATATATAAATTCCAGTCGTACATTAAACCTTTTCAAAGTCAGCTATGAATACAAGGCCTGGTTTCCCAGATTTTTGTTTCCAGTTTTCAGTAATAATGAAATCAGACCTTGTTCAGTATTGGATAATCTACCATTTTTAGAGGAGTGGTTTAAAAAAATGCCTCTGAGTACATCAAAAAAGGTTTGGTATGCCACCCAGCCCTGGAGTTTTCCTGGGACTTAAAGGCTTTCATTGCATCAACAAGTTCCTCTGCTGTAATTTGGTCTTCATATGAGTCTTTCTGTATAGCTCCCAGATAACTACACAGTCAGGCCATGAGGAGACCGTTCACTTCACCGTGGAGCCAAACCAAACATGGGCTGTTTCACCCCCACACACTCCACACACACTCTGAGTGAGCTACTGAGGAAACAGGGGAAGGAGAGAAGAGAAGAGAGGAGAGGAGGAATAAAAAAAAAGTGTGAAAGGGGATGATTTGAAAAGAGGAGTTGGTGATAGTATGGAACAGGGCCTGAAAGGAGAAAAGAGGGAAGGAAACATTGTCAATAAAAGGGGTACATGAGGAGAGAGATAGAATAGGGGAAGAGGGAAAATGAGATAGGAGGAGAGGAAGGAGGTTGAATTTTCATCTCCACTGGTTTATCCTCTAGGGAAAAACCGTGCCACCTGTCACCCCTCCAGCCTTACCCTGGCACCACACACACACAAACCCCCTCTCAGTCTCTCTCTCTCGCCTTCTCAAGCTCCCCTCTCCTATTTCAGTCACTGCAGTTAATTATCTTCCCCATTGGTGGCAGTGTAACAAAATACCATCATCATGGCGTTGTAGATTTGTATGGGGCGTGAAGACAGCGCCGCTCAGGGAGCCAAGGCTATGGCCCACTCTCAAAACAGGGGGTGTCCAATGTTAGCACATCCTCAACATGCTATGCAGACACACATACAGAAAGTGTCCCCATGCTCCTGCTTCCGAGCTATACCGATCGCCAGCCCCTCACCCCTCTCTCCATTTATCTATCTCTTTACCCCTCTACCTCCATTTCTCTCTCCCCCTCAGCTTCTCACTTTAAGCTATGCCCAGCCCCCTCACTTCCTCCCTCCATTTTTTTCTCTAGCCCACTCCATCCATTTCAGTCTCCTTCTTTCCCTCAACTAACCCCAGCCCCCTCACTCCCTCTTTATCCCTACATTTCGCTCCCCATTTCTCTCCCCCTCGCAGCTCTCCCTCTACCCTCGCAGCTCTCCCTCTACCCTCGCAGCTCTCCCTCTACCCTCGCAGCTCTCCCTCTACCCTCGCAGCTCTCCCTCCCACCCTTCGCAGCTCTCTCCCCCTCTCCCTCGCAGCTCTCCCCCTCGCAGCTATTCTCACAGCTCTCTCTCCCCCCCTCGCAGCTATTCTCGCAGCTCTCCCCGCAGCTATTCTCGCTCTCTCCCCCAGCTCTCGCAGCTCTCCCCCTCGCAGCAGCTCTCCCCCCCCTCGCAGCTCCCCTCGCAGCTATTCCCCCTCGCAGCCTCTCTCCCCCTCGCAGCTATTCTCACAGCTCTCTCCCCTCGCAGCTATTCTCGCAGCAGCTCTCTCCCCCCCTATTCTCGCAGCTAGCTATTCTCGCAGCTCTCTCCCCCCTCGCAGCTCTCTCCCCCTCGCAGCTATTATTCTCCCCGCAGCTCTCTCCCCCTCGCAGCTATTCTCGCAGCTCTCTCCCCTCGCAGCTATTCTCCCGCAGCTCTCTCCCCCTCGCAGCTATTCTCGCAGCTCTCTCCCCCTCGCAGCTATTCTCGCAGCTCTCTCTCGCAGCCTCGCTCGCAGCTATTCTCGCAGCTCTCTCCCCCTCGCAGCTATTCTCGCAGCTCTCTCCCCCCCCTCGCAGCTATTCTCGCAGCTCTCTCCCCCCGCAGCTATTCTCGCAGCTCTCTCCCCCGCAGCTATTCGCAGCTCTCCCCCTCGCAGCTATTCTCCGCAGCTCTCTCCCCCCTCGCAGCTATTCTCGCAGCTCTCTCTCCCCCTCCCCCTCGCAGCTATTCTCGCAGCTCTCTCCCCCTCGCATTCTCGCAGCTCTCTCCCCGCAGCTCTCCCCTCTCGCAGCTATTCTCGCAGCTCTCTCTCCCCCAGCTATTCTCGCAGCTCCCCCCAGCTATTCTCGCAGCTCTCCCCCTCGCCCTATTCTCACAGCTCTCTCTCCCCTCGCAGCTATTCTCACAGCTCTCTCCCCCTCGCAGCTATTCTCACAGCTCTCTCTCCCCCTCGCAGCTATTCTCACAGCTCTCTCTCCCCTCGCAGCTATTCTCACAGCTCTCTCCCCCTCGCAGCTATTCTCGCAGCTCTCTCCCCCTCGCAGCTATTCTCACAGCTCTCTCCCCCTCGCAGCTATTCTCACAGCTCTCTCCCCCTCGCAGCTATTCTCACAGCTATTCTCTCTCTCCCCCCTCGCAGCTATTCTCACAGCTCTCTCCCCTCGCAGCTATTCTCGCAGCTCTCCCCCCCTCGCAGCTATTCTTGCAGCTCTCTCCCCCTCGCAGCTATTCTAGCAGCTATTCTGCAGCCTCCCCCTCCCAGTTATTCTCGCAGCTCTCCCCCTTGCAGCTCTCCCCCTCCCAGCTATTCTCGCAGCTCTCCCCCTCACAGCGCTCTCTCCCCTCGCAGCTATTCTCAGCTCTCTCCCAATAGCAGAGCTGTGTGTGCGACAGGGATGATAACTGCAGACATTAATGACATTAGCACACACACCATTAGAGGAGCAGTGCAAAAACACTGTCAGGATTCTACAGGGTCATTATCAATGTTCATCACAGCCAGAGCACTAACATGAGCCACAAGGGGTTACCACAGACCCAACACGCACAACTTAGACAGCCAGAGTGTCTACTACTAAGGCTGGATCATGTTGTATTGTTCAATGTTTTAATCAAGTAATGTTCTGATTGTTGCTGCCTTCTTGGCCAGGTCTCCCCTTGAAAGAAACTGGGTCTCAACGGGCTTTTCTTGGATAAATGAAGGTTCAATAAATGTTTAAAAAATTATCAAAATGTTCACACCAACTGAAGAGACCCTAAACCGGGACCTGGAGTCATCTATACAGCAGTTTAAAACCCTGCTCTGTCATGTTACATTGAAGACCTCCGAGCTCTCCCTAGTCCCGCTCTGTCGTTAGCCCACCACAACACTCATCTAAAGTGATGTTTAAATCTGTCTCGCGCTGCCTGTGGCCCGCGAGGCAAGATGGCTAATCAATGATGTCTAATGCAGTCTTTCTATGTCAAACAGACCAGGAGCTAAGCCGGTGTGGATTAATGCTCCAGAGCTTCAAAATAATCTGTGTGTCACACAATGGGAGAATGGTGTGTGTGTAAATTGTTTAATGATTTAACCAAAACACACAAGTGCTTTTGACTCTTCTTTTATTGATCAAACACCCAAAGCCTTGACAAAAAAGTCCACAAATGTTTTATTTTTATTTTGTGACTACTAATGTGTGGGAGCGTGAGTGAACATTTAAACAGAGGCCTAGTCCACTTCCTCATTCTTTGTACTGGAGTGGCCAGTACAGAGATATAGGATATTTGATTCTGAGAAAGTGAATTCTTGGGATTTCATAACATCGTAACCATCTCAATTTGTACTTGTCGAAGTGGAGTCCTGCAGTACTTTGTGGACAAATACTTTGTGACATCTTTTTATATTTTGAGAAAATAAAATGAAAGTTCTGAGTAGCTTCCCCGCAAACTGACACAGAACAGTTGCAAGTAGAAAACCAACGGGGTGGTAGTGCTCTTCAAGCTGTTGCTTTGTCCTGCTCTGGACTTCACTGAAAATGAAAAGAGCATCTCTGTGTGACTCCATTAATATAAAACAGCTAATTCTGTGACTTATTTTTGGATTCAAGAGGCAGACAGAGGGACAGGGGGGCAAAGGGAGAAAGGGTGGGGGGGGGGGGGGCAAGAGGGGACACCATACAGATAAGAATGGGGTCTGTGGAGAAGATGTGGGGCCCCTGGTGGAGTTACGGTATACTGCTGTCTGGTACTACAGTATAGGGCCATGAGGCCCCTGGTGGAGCCATGCCATAATGCTGTCTGGTACTACAGTATAGGGCCATGAGGCCCCTGTTGGTGCCATGCCATAATGGTGTCTGTTACTACAGTATAGGGCCATGAGGCCCCTGGTGGGAGTCATGACATAATGTATGTAGTTCTGTCTTTGAGCTGTTCTTGTCTATTGATGTTCTGTATTATGTCATGTTTCATGTTTTGTGTTGACCCCAGGAAGAGTAGCTGCAGCTTTCGCAACAGCTAATGGGGATCCTAATAAAATACCAAAATAGCAATAATGCTGGGTGGTAATGCCATGGGATCAATAAGTGCATTTAAATAAAAGTGAGCAACACTCAGATGGTCACTAGGTGACTCTCTGAATGAAGGAATCCAAGCCAGCAGTGTGTGAGTGAAGGAATGAGCGAGAGGGAGTGAAGGCTCGGCTACCTGTCGTGTGTGGCGACAGGTAGCCTAGCAGGTAAGCGTGTTGGGCCAGTAACCGAAAGTTTGCTGGTTCCAATCCCGAGCTGACTAGGTGAAAAATATGTTGGTGTGCCTTTGAGCAAGGCACTTAACCATAATTGCTCCTGTAAATCGCTCTGGATAAGAGCGTCCGCTAAATGACTCAAATGTAATGTAAATGTCTGAAGTTTAGCTGTGTTGGCTAGATGTAAGGTGTGGTCAGATAAAGAGGATAAGAGGTCAGAGGAGCCAGCACTAACAACTTGACTGGAGTTCATAGACTATAACAGAGAGGAGACACACAGTCACAGACAAACACACATCTATTCATCATATCACACACAAACACAGTCAAAGACTCAGGATTTTCCCTTCGTTTGTATTGGCTTTGAAGATCAATTACCTACAATTGAAAGAGAGCGCTGAGACAGGCCCCTCTCAGTGTTGCCATTAATTACGCAACAGGCTCAATAGCCGACAAGCCGTTCCTTTCAGTTAGGGCTTTAAGGGTTTAGGTGGAGGCTGCTCCTCTATGTCTGTGTCTTGGATCCTCAAGAAATAACCAGTGGGACCAAGTGGGAACTTCAGTATCGATGACTGATGGTTTAAACACAAGACAAGGAATGTGTTCTCTTGTCTTCTCATTTGGGTTTTAAAAATCGCCCCTCCTCTTACATCGTAAAGTGCTTTGAGGACCGATACATTACTATCATGAGGACTTGTAACCAGGAGGCATAGCATTGACGGCCACTGTTTGACAATTCCTTACAGGCGATGCGTCGGGTGACATTTAAACGACACATCCTATTAAAGAGACAGCGGATGAAGGATGGATGACAATACAGGATGTAGTGTATCAGTAGTGCTGCTGTCTGATGACAATGTAAGAGCGTCGACTGTACTTAATGATGTCACGTCCTCCTAATGAGAGACTAATGGACTTTCTCGTCGAGTGTCTATAGGGTCTGACAGAGACTGAGACAAAGAGTGAGAGCCAGACAGGCCAGAACGAGAGAGGCAGAGACAGAGACCAAGACAGAGAAGCAGAGAGGCATAGAAAGAGAAAGGCAGAGAGAAACAGTGAGAGGAAGAGAGACAGAAACAGGCATAGAAAGTCAGAGAGCGAGCTCAGGAAGAACTGAGAAGGTTATACCGCTCATCTGCGCTCTCTCTCCCTTTCTCATCCTCCCATCTCCCTCTCTACGCACTACAACCTTCGCTCTTCCTCAGTCTCGCAAAGTTGTTCTCCCTTTCTCTTTCCCACCGTATGTTGCTCTACCTTATCATAGCTTCTTTAGTCTAGTGAACCTGGCAGGCATTAGGACCACTCGGCCTGTACCAGGGAGGTAGACATACTTGTAGACCGTCAGCCGTGTGCAGGTGCAGAGCCTGAATACCTGTCCTCGCTCATTTAAACAGCAGGATGTCTCTGGGTCCACCTGCTATAGACGTCCTCTCTCTTTGTCTGCTGCAAGCTTAGGTAAGACTGTGTGTGTGTGTGTGTGTGTGTGTATGTGTGTGTTCGTTCCCATGTGCATACATCCCCAAGTTCGTATAGGTGTAGATGGCCCTGTGGAGGCCTGTAATTAAAGGGTTGACTCTGGGGCCTGGTTCAATCTGCCTTGGGTCCAACAACCAGCCTTCAGATACCATTAGGCACTGATGGTAAATAGTTTACTAGGAATCCTGCTTCTTTGTGCTGCAGACTACTAGGGTCCGGCAGGGTAACATGGGCAGATAGTAGATTAATAATGGCACAATGCCAGACCTCAACTGTATGGAGATACAGTGTAGAATAAACATGTGCATGCACAGACACATATAGCCTAAATATTCACAAGGACAAAAACCTTATTTAAACATGAAACAATATGCTAAGGGCCTAGCATAGAAATGAAAAACATCATTCTAATTCTATGGGGAGTCCTACATAGGAGCTTGGAGGGTTGGTCTCACCCCTCCGTTCAGACAAGAGCAGCTCTGGGCTTGTGTGGGTTGGGGCTAGAGCAGTAATTGATTTTTTTTGCTGCCACACACACACACACGTTACATGACTGTGATTAGTATGAACAGGGCTTATTTATTATTGGACGCTGTGTGTGGTCTGTGTGTGTGTGGTCTGTGGTGAGAGAGATTAGTGGAGAATGAACAAGGTCTATTCATTATTAGGATGCTGATGATTTGCTCGTTACTCAGCTCACAGCAGACCATCTAGTAAAATTGCCGGCCAAACTGACGAAGAAAAAAAATCCCATTGCAAAATGTTTTTTATTAATTGATGGAAATACCAGTCGATGGAAATAAATATTTGACCGTCATGCTTATCGGTCTATAGGAACATTTGCATAATTTAAAATGAAATTGGCCTGGTTGTATTTTTGTTAGTTGTCATGCATCTTATTTATCCAACAACTACACGTGCACAGCATACAGACTATTTGAGTGGGATTTCACCTGCTGCTCCTCAGCTGGGTGCAGCTAGAGTAAAACATGTGCTTTATGAAGACCATTCATTCACTGAGCAACAATTCTAAATGCAATCGCGTGTTACAAACTGTTTTGGTGAATGACTAATAAAAAAGGAGCTATTTTTATTTCTCAACTGGTAATTGAAGTGTTCCACCCCATTCAAGTGCAGGCAACAGGCTGTCAGCGCATCACCCTCCACTTTACAACGTGAGCTGCAGGCAGTATGCATTTTGAAAATATACTTAATTGTTTGAAACCTGTATGTTTTGCCTCATATCATGAGGCATGTCTCACCTTGGTTTAAAAAAAGTCTATAGCCAAAATCTGACCATGGAAACGTGGAGGCAATTATTTTATAAAGATTTCATAGGTGGCGCACACAATTTATCATCTTACCATTTCTACTGTTCTGGGTGCCAGTTCTGATTTTCATTTGCTCGTTTTTGTGGAACAGAACAAATTATTGTCACGTGGTTGATCATAAAAAATCTTTATTTAAAAAAATATCACACGGTGGCTGTTTTGTCTTGTATTTACAGTTGAAGCTGGAAGTTTACATACACTTAGGTTGGAGTCATTAAAACACGTTTTTCAACCACTCCACAAATTTCTTGTTAACAAACTATAGTTTTGGCAAGTTGGTCAGGACATCTACTTTGTGTATGACACAAGTAATTTTTCCAACAATTGTTTACAAACAAATGATTTCACTAATAATTCACTGGATCACAATTCCAGTGGGTCAGAAGTTTATATACACTAAGTTGACTGTGCCTTTAAACAGAGTGGAAAAATCCAGAAAATGATCTCATGGCTTGTACCTGTGGATGTATTTCAAGGCCTACCTTCAAACTCAGTGCCTCTTTGCTTGACATCATGGGAAATTCAAGAGAAATCAGCCAAGACCTCAGATAAAAATAAAAATAAATTGTAGACAAGTCTGGTTCATCCTGGGGAGCAATTTCCAAACCCCTGAAGGTACCACGCTCATCTGTACAAACAATAGTACGCAAGTACAAACATGGCACCAGGACGCGTCATACCACTCAGGAAAAAGAGACGTGTTCTGTCTCCTAGAGATGAACGTACTTTGGTGTGAAAAGTGCAAATCAATCCCAGAACAGAAGCAAAATAACTTGTGAAGATGCTGGAGGAAACCAGAACAAAAGTATCTATATCCACAGTAAAACGAGTCGTATATCGACATAACCTGAAAGGCCGCTCAGCAAGGAAGAAGCCACTGCTCCAAAACCGCCATAAAAAAGCCAGACTACGGTTTGCAACTGCACATGGGGACAACGATCATACATTTTGGAGAAATGTCCTCTGGTCTGATGAAACAAAAATAGAACTGTTTGGCCATAATGACCATCATTATGTCTGGAGGAAAAGGGGAGGTTTGCAAGCCGAAGCACAAGGGTGGCAGCATCATGTTGTGGGGGTGCTTGCTGCAGGAAGGACTGGTGCACTTCACAAAATAGATGGCATCATGAGGAAGTAAAACTGGATATATTGAAGCAACATCAAGACATCAGTCAGGAAGTTAAAGTTTGGGTCTTCCAAATGGACAATGGCCCCAAGCATACTTCCAAAGTTGTGGCAAAACGGCTTAAGGACCACAAAGTCAAGGTATTTGAGTGGCCATCACAAAGCCCTGACCTCAGTCCTATAGAAAATGTGTGAGCAGAACTGAAAAAGTGTCTGCGAGCAAGGAGGCCTACAAACCTGACTCAGTGGGAAGCTTGTGGAGGGCTACCCAAAACATTTGACCCAAGTTAAACAATTTAAAGGTAATGCTACCAAATACTAATTGAGTGTATGTAAACTTCTGACCCACTGGCAATGTGATGAACAAAATAAAATCTTAAATAAATAATTCGCTCTATTATTATTCTGATATTTCACATTCTTAAAATAGTGGTGATCCTAACTGACCTAAGACAGGGAATTTTTACTAGGATTAAATGTCAGGAATTGTGAAAAACTGAGTTTAAATGCATTTGACTAAGGTGTATGTAAACTTCCTATTTTAACTCATTGTTGACAGCCAGTCGCAGCACCATGTTTATATTGGAGAAGGAGACGCATTTAAGTTGATCATGTTGTGAGATGGAAGTTATTTTCTGTTGGTTGTGAGCAAACTTGTCAAACAAAAATATAGGATATATACACTGAACAAAAATGCCACATCAACAATTTCAAGGATTTTTCTAAATATAAGGAAATCAGTCTATTTAAATAAATAAATAAATTAGGGCCTAATCTATGGATTTCACATGACTGGGCAGGAGTGCAGCCATGGGTGGGCTTATGCCCACCCACTTGGGAGCCAGGTCGACCCACTGGGGAGCCAGGCCCAGCCTATCAGAACGAGTTTTCCCCACAAAAAGGGCATTATTACAGACAGAAATACCCCGGATGTGGAGGTCCTGGGTCGGCGTAGACGTACTGACAAATTCTCTAAAGCGACATTGGGTTATGGTAGAGAAATTAACATTAAATTCTCTGGCAACAGCTCTGGTGGACATTCCTGCAGTCAGCATTCCATTTGCACGCTCCATAAAAACATCTGTGGCATTGTGTTGTGACACAATACTACACATTTTAGAGTGGCCTTTTATTGTCCCCAGCACAAGGTCCACCTGCATAATGATCATGCTGTTTAATCATCTTCTTGATATGCCACAGGTGGATGGATTATCTTGGCAAAGGAGACATGTTCACTAACAGGGATGTAAACAAATTTGTGACAGACCGGCTCCATCTTACATAGCTAAATTGGAAATTGTGTTTTTTACATTGGATAAAAGTAAAGACTCAGCACTACAAAATGATATATATCATACACTAGTTGAGGAACAATGGGAAAGCAATTCTGCTTTGAAAGTTGATAAACTTGTAACCTCACTTTTGTGAAAATGGCCTTTGAATGTTTTGGTACTACTACTGGAGAGCTCTTCTTTGTCTACACCCATTCAGTATCGTTCACACCCTCTTAAGCCTTAGCCCCACATCTTTAAGTATTCACATGTGAGGCCATGTGCTTACCAGAGTGAGTACAGTAGTGTCCTCAACAAAGATTAAGACTAAAAGCTGGTTTATACGACGTCTATCATGTCTGTATACAGTTGTCGCAGTGACATCATGAACATTCTATTGTCGTCCGACATCAAACTTGGCAGACTAATTCATTTACTATATGTCAATATAGCAAACCAGGCAATTAAAAGTAATGTTGTAAACCATCAATCAAATAAATTTATAAAACCGTTTTTACATCAGCAGATGTCAAGGTGCAATACAGAAACCCAGCCTAAAACCCCAAACAGCAAGCAATGCAGATGTAGAAGCACGGTGGCTAGGAAAAACTCCCTAGAAAAAGGCAGGAACTTAGGAAGAAACCTAGAGAGGAACCAGGCTCTGAGGGGTGGCCAGTCCTATTCTGGCTGTACCTGGTGGAGATAAGAGTAGACTCAGATTGTTCTTCAAGATGTTCATAGATGACCTGCAGAGTCAAATAATAAATCACAGTGGTTGTAGAGGGTGCAACAGGTCAGCACCTCAGGAGTAAAGTGTCAGTTGGCTTTTCGTAACCGAGCAGTCAGAGGTCGAGACAGCAGGTGCGGTAGAGAGAAAGAGAAAAGTTATGGTTAGTTTTTAGCTAGCTATAAAAAAATAAATGTTTATGTTCAAATGCCTCTCCTGTGAAGTAGTGGCCCGCGACATACACCTAGTTTCCTGAAACGAGTCACATTTGTGCACAACATTTTAGAGAAATACATTTTTTGCGCGTATGAAAGAATTCTGGGATCTTTTATTTCAACTCATGAAATATGAGACCAACACTTTACATATTTTTGTTCAGTATATTTGTTGTCTTAATTGGGAAGGCGTTACAAGCTTTGGTTTTTCCATATTATACTTCAAGGTTGGACGTTAGCACGTAGGGCTCACCTTTTGGTGTCACCTTGTTAGTCAGTCTGTATTACACTTGTGGTGGTCGGTCATCTCGTTAGAGGGAAGGTGTTTCACCTGTGCTGGCCATGGTGCTATTTAAGAATGGCTGGACCAGAGCTCCAGTTGTCTTGAGAGATGTGGAGGATCAATACCTTTAGTTGGCTCTCCCTATTTGAGTTCCAGACAAACAATATATTATCTTTCCCCGTTTTGCTCCACTTTTTTGTTTGCTTCCGGTCTAATTTAGTGGGCCTTCATGGTGGGTGACTTATGGCCAAGTTGTTGTTGCTAGTCAACTTTCAGTGGACACACCCATGCGTCACTCCGAACCCCTCCTAAAACCCCACCTGTTTAGGCGTTGGTTGTTGTTAGTTCCCCTTTCTATTTGAGCAACAATTTTTGGTTTTGTTGCTGGGAACTTAATCACATTTTCAACTCTACCGATCATTTTGTCCCAAACTGTTGCATTAAATAGCTAAATGTGCCTCTACACCCATCTTGGCATCTGCGTTCTAGACAATAGCTGGCAGATACAGTGCAGGTAGGCTGTGCCGGACAGGCTAGTCTACATGACGAGTAGAGAATATTTTTTATTTGTCAAACGGCAGCCAAGCATCGATCACCATGTCACCAAAATAAGATCCTTGATTTATTGGAAAGCAGCATCAAGCTCATCAATGTGCACTATCACCACCCTGTGAAGTGCGTCATCATTTATTTCATCTGTAGCCTAATAAACGGCATGGTTTTCCTGAGTCGTAGCGGGAGAACCACACATATCATCGCGTGACTTCAAGTTTGCCTCGATATGGTTATTATGTCAATACTTGCGCCTAAAGAAGTTTCCACTGTCCTTTCTCGCATTATTAATATTACCAACACAGAAAGGCCCCCACCATGTCGATCGAACAAATTGTCTGTTGGCCTTTACACAATTGTAACGAAACTTCCTGTTTCCTTCACAGCTGTCGGGGATTTCTTTTTATACAAAGACTTTACTCGTCATATGAAATGCAATGGCTTTTTTCTTACTGTGATGGGTAGAAAAATAATACAAATAGCTATGAATACATTACTGAATGTCAGATGTTAAAAACAAAGGGAGGAGGGAGAGAGAGAAGAAAGGAACAGTAGTGATTTTGCTGGGAGCGTCAGCTAATTTCATGCTCTGCATTTTATTGTCACGCATAAGTAATTCCAGCGTTGCTTCCAGACGCACACACTTGAACGGGTCTACCATAAGCCACTGGGTGGCGCACACACACACACACACACACACACACACACACAACACAATGAAACAGGCCTACCATGAGCAATCGTATAGGGTCACACATACACACAGAGAGAGAGAAGCCTCTAGTGTTTCAACATCCTCGCTCTATCCATCACGTGTGTCTATGTAGCCTATCTGCTAGGCCTATGGCTTGATA
Source organism: Oncorhynchus nerka (assembly GCF_034236695.1). NCBI lineage: Eukaryota > Metazoa > Chordata > Actinopteri > Salmoniformes > Salmonidae > Oncorhynchus > Oncorhynchus nerka. The sequence continues at coordinate 43,509,905 of NC_088413.1, forward strand.
CATGCTAAAGAAGATAGCAGAAAGAGATGGAAAGATGAGATAACTGTGAGAGAGGTAAATTGCAGAAAACTGTTGAGAGCAGTAGATTGCAGAAAGGGAGAGGGGGATACCTAGTCAGTTGTACAACTGAATGCATTCAACTGAAATGCGTCGTCCACATTTAACCCAACCCCTCTGAATCAGAGAGGTGCGGGGGTGCTGCCATAATTGAAAGAGAGAGGAAAGGTCTTCTTGTCTTTCTTTCCCCCTCAGTGACAAAGAGTCACAGGGGCCTCCTCAGTACTCTCCAAGGTCCCCTAGTGCTTAGCCTGTCACTGTGATGCGCAATGACAATCATATGGATATAGAATATAATCGTCACCATTAGGGCCATTTCACCAAGTCTAACAGCTAGTTGAAATACATCCATCTTCACTTTCTCCTCCTCTCAAATTTCTCCTCGACTCTCTTCTCCTCAACAAAAGTAAAACAAAGTAAAATATTGTAATATAGACCTATCCGTGTCATGAGTCAGAGAAATGTTGTCTTCTGTGCAAGCTCATTTAACCTACCTAGTCATGTTAGTCCAGAGGTGAATGGCTTTAATATTTGCATTAGGTAAGGATTTCAACTTTTCCCCGGAAAGTATATTTATATTATTAGTATAAACTATCATATTTAAAAGGAGTTGGATATATAGACTCCAAACAGTAAGAAATAACAATACACTGCCTTCTTGGAGTCTTTCAAAAAAAAAATGCAACAGAGCACATTACAGTGTATAACCTAATACAGTTAAGATACGAAAACACAACCCATCCAAGTCATTAAATTTGAACAATTTTACTTTTTCTTTACGACGTGTATTAAACTGCTGTAAGAGTGCCGATGATATAAACGCCATTTTGCAATATGTAAATGTAAACAGAGCTGAGGTATTGTTAAGGGCTACCCCTTGGTCCTGGATAACTCTCTCTCTCTCCTATCGTAAAGATGCTTCGTCCATCATTAAATAGTGTTTACCACGAGCTACATCAATTACACCATCTATCAACAGGAAAATCTTCAGAAGGGCTGCTCACAAACACTAAATTATTGCGGGGAAATCACTTCCATTTTCCACAAGTGCACCAACAAAGAAAGTTGTCAGAATTTATTCAGCGAGCTAAGGAATGCACTCTGTTAATGCAACCTGAAAAGCCCCTGCAAAGTCCTACACACCTGCAATACACTTTCCTTGAAACATCCCCCATGGGACAATGAAAACATGCCATGTCATTTAGGCCTATTCATTGATGATGCCCTTACAATATCTGCCCCGAGTCTTTGCTGAAACTATCAGTAGACCATATCAGTAGACCATATCATAGACCAAGAACGCACCACACTATTGTGTGTGTGTGTGTCAGTTGGACTAGAAGGTCCATACATCATTGAGGAAGCTTTTCCTGTTCCTAGATATACGGCCGCCAACGTTCGTAGAGTAAACCGCAAAAAATATATATATATGCAAATGAACTCACCCTGCGAGCAGAGCGAGTCCCTGCCGAATCCCTTCACTGCTGCAGGCTTCAGGCACACACACACACTCACAAACACATACCCCCACACAGAACCCCTAGTCCCCACTGACAGATTAACACCACAATGGTTCCGGGAACGTTCTAAAGGAAAGTGTCAGAGCTCCGACGCTCCATTGTCTGAGGCAGTAATTAAAGCGTCCCGATTCTGACAGTTATCAAGCAGATGTCACCGTCCTCCCCATTCCCATCCCCAGCCCAGGGCCAGGCAGGGAGAGAGAGAGATGAGGTAAGTCACCGTCCTCCCCATTCCCATCCCCAGCCCAGGGCCAGGCAGGGAGAGCGAGAGAGATGAGGTAAGTCACCGTCCTCCCCATTCCCATCCCCAGCCCAGGGCCAGGCAGGGAGAGAGAGAGAGAGATGAGGTAAGTCACCGTCCTTCCCATTCCCATCCCCAGCCCAGGGCCAGGCAGGGAGAGAGAGAGAGATGAGGTAAGTCACCGTCCTCCCCATTCCCATCCCCAGCCCAGGGCCAGGCAGGGAGAGAGAGAGAGATGAGGTAAGTCACCGTCCTCCCCATTCCCATCCCCAGCCCAGGGCCAGGCAGGGAGAGAGAGAGAGATGAGGTAAGTCACCGTCCTCCCCATTCCCATCCCCAGCCCAGGGCCAGGCAGGGAGAGAGAGATGAGGTAAGAATGATTACAGTCATGATGCGTCCCAAATGGCACCCATAGGGCTCTGGTCAAAAGTAGTGCATTTTATTAAGGGTGCCATTTCAGACACCAAGTCTGGTTCCATGAAAATATCCTCTACTCGCCATGCTAAGTTCTGGACAAAAAAAGCAGTCTGATGGAAAGCTCATTTAAAATTCCTAGTAACTTAAAAAGCGTTTACAAATGTAAATTGTGTGCGCGATTCTGCAACCTTCTAAAATGCCCTACAGCTTGTTTGTTCACACATGGTTTGGATGTAATTGTATGGCAGCCTTTCATTTCTGTGCCAAAACATGCCAGAGAAGACGAGAGATTCTAACTCTCGCTCTCCATTTCTCCAACAGAGACATGGGGTAGTATACTGTAGCTAGTGACAGAAGAGTTGGTTGTTAATTCTTGTTCTTTCTAATAGATTACAATGGCTGAATTTAGCTTTAAAGACTTAAAACATCTAAAAATGTGAAAAGAAATGGGCAAACTAACAATAGACACACACATAACACTCTTATGCCATTATAATATTCATAATAATAATAATAACAACATCCTGGGAAGGAGAACATCCCAACACCATAACTCCCAGGCAGCTCACACAATGCTAATGTTTCCGCTTCATCTACCTCTAATGTATGGACCGATTAGCCACTATAGCCAGAGGGAGAACTGGCCTGGTTACTACAGAGCAGTGAAACACTGGGAATATATACTATAAAACATTCATCATATATATTCATATAGAGGAAATGTTCATCCATCTCCAATGTTGACCGACTGCGGCAGTCTTTACGTTCTATAGTGTCTGATATAGCGTCGGGTAGCAGTCAAATTTCCCCTTTGGGGAGCAATAAAATAGAATTGTGCTAGTGTAATGGAAAAGTCCTTGTCTGAACCAGGTATGTAAGCTGGATGGTCATAAATGGCTACTCTACTACCATCTACAAGTCTCTTGTTCTCTAGTCAACACATAATGTGTACACGTGGAGAGAAGAAAAACAGCCTTCTATTACATGGCATCATTTCTATCTTCTCTCAGTTTCTCACTCAAATCCAAGGCTCCTCAGGGACAGAGGCCCAGGTCAGGGTTCCCTCCAGATGGACATGGGGCTGAGAGAGGCTCCCTGTCCCCAGAGACATGACTACTGAGTGGGCCTCTTCAACTCTGTGTGTATTCATCTTTATCCTGTGGAAAGAATTACATCAGAATGATGTTAGACAGAAAATCTCCCTCCATACAGACTCTAGTCTGGCTCCAAATGTACAGTGCTTAATTCACCACTAACTCCAATCAAACTCCTTTTATTGGCCTGTTTACGTTAATGGATCGACTCAGGGCTCTGCCATAAGTGCTGGCAAATGTAAGCGTCAGTCTTGTAATGGTTATGGTGGAAGTGGTGGCCTGGACTACATGTGCTAAAAGCATTTTAATTAGCCTTCCACTAGCCTATTAATCAACGGCGCTAGAGTTATAAAATCAATTAGATATTGATAATGAAATGAACAATGTCACTCAAAAACTAGGCCTAAGAGACAGACACACAGACCGACTGCTTCTGTTCAGGATGCCACTGCCCGTGGTAGTGGTGGAGGGAGAAAAAAAATAAAATGACAACATTTGTGTTGTTGGAACTGGGCTCGTCAGCGCTGCTCTGAACGGCGCCGGGATGCCAATGATAACGCTCCAATTGCCCCCCGTCCGAGGATCCCTCAACCTTGTTGGGGGAAACAGCATGGCTAAGAGGACTTGAAGGTCGTGAGTTATGTATTCCCAAATTTATATCCGTCCCTCACAACAACGGTTTAGAGCTGCCTTGCCTGCTGCACAATGACAGCACAGGCTTATCAAAGCAGATGCTGGGAGCAGTCTCGCTCCTCTCTCTGACTGAAGGACTGTGGTCAGTGCTGCTCTCTAGTGGTGAAGGGTGCAAACAGCATGATTAATGTTGCTATACTCTAGTCTACTGCATGAGTACTCAAGTACTATTTGAGAAGGTCTAGTCACACCAGCTGGCAAAGGTTGGCAAAGGTCCAGATGGCTATTGTCGTTTGTCGGTGTAGTAACAAACCACCACATCGCCACCCATTCGACCCCAAACTGTTCACAGAGAGAAACCTTTGCAGTATCAAAGCTCATTTTCAGCAGTTCTACACATTTTGCCATGGGGCAGAGAGAACATTTTGCAGTTTTAAAATTAATTTCCTGTATTTCTACCAGATAAGTGTTATTATGCTGTTTCAACTACTAAAATAACCAATTTACAAATAGTGTCTTATGTCGTTAGCCTGATTCTAGAGCGTGATAATGGACATTGCTTAGTGACTTTTGGGCACCTCCTTTCCACTACATCTCCCTAATGAACTGAACCGTACTGAAGCCACTTCTTCCGTCCCCAATCTCTCTCCAGCCTGAAGGAGGCGCACACACACACATTTTGGAGAGCAGGGCCAATGCACAGTAAATGACAATTACACTTACCCTCGGAGTCTGCCAGCCTGCTCTCCCATCTAATGTTTCTCATTAATATCTGTAGCGGAAAAGCCAATAGGGCAAATAACACACTCTCCAATACTCAGAGGGCTAAGCCAATCAATTAGACTAAAGCCACTTCTTCACCCAAACGGCCTAATGAATGAACAACGTAATGCAAAGTCAATGGGATCATAGCTTCTTATTTAACTAAAGGAGAAAACACCTTTCACTCAGAATAAGGTAATTGATGGTTACTTCTAGAAGGCCAGTCAACTGAACAACCTACCAGCTCAATTATTCATAAAATATTGAAATTGATGTCTGATCACCTTGAGTTTTTGTGAATCTCAGTCAATAAATTGCAGGTGCTGCCACATCAAGGATTAAGGCCTTGACTGTATTGATTCAATTGTATTTAGAATGGACTAGGGCTCATACTGTTTAATGCAAGGTTTTTCATCTTTAATGTCTCTTGGCGAAAAAAGAAGAGTTGCAAAATCAGCACTACCTTAATGGGCCAATCCAACTCACACACCTTCAAAATCAGACAGCACCTCTCCACCAATACACTGATGAACACACTACTACAGTACCTGCCTTGCATCTCTGTATAACCCACTCAATCAGGTATGACTTCCTTTGATGCTTGGAAACTCGGTCCCTTAGAGAAGTCAATGAGCTGTTTAATATGAACCCAATTGGCAACACACTACTTTAGCCAAACACCTGATTCTCTCATGTAGAAAAACCCACCCAATCAGCGGTGACTTCCTTTGATTCCAGCCTCTGTCTGAGAGCACTGTGCTGAGCAAACATCCCACTGTGTGTTCATATGACTGGAGCATTTCACAGATACTCACCAACTGTGTCATTACCTTCTCAATAGAGAAAAGAAACGGTTTACCATCGAACCATCTAAACTTGCTTTTTCCATTTCAGAACCTCACTCGAGATAGCTTTCCTTTCAGAGGCCGTGTTTGTTGTAATGGGGAGGGGGGGGTAGAGAGTTACAGTTTTCAGCAGAGGAGGAACTGAGTGTCTGTTTGCCCTGAGGAGAGGGTGTTGTGTGTTGAATTAGCTTGAAACCCGCTGCAGATGTGTGGAGTGAACCGGGGCTTTTTGAAAAAGCCACCTTCAAAATGGCCGCCCTCAAAATAGAAAATCAGTCTTGTTTATGTGGCTGCCTTTTCGCTGCGCAGCTGAGAAAAACACAGGAATCAGCTCCGTTTGTCCCCTCTCTGTGACATCGCTTTCTGTTTTTTCTCTCCTCCCTCTCTCGTTCGCCGGTACGGCCCCTTTTTTAAACAGCGCTGATTTTGTAAAGACGAGCGTAACAATGAAACATCTGTGTGACTTCTGGCACGCTCGCTAGCCGCCATTTCCTGGTACCCAGGGTGCATTTCTCATCTCTCGGCATGCTAATCAAGCACTGCTTCTCTCTGCCGCTCTCCCGTCGTCTCCCATCAACATCACTCTGTCTGATAGCGTTAAAGCTACACGCACTGAGAGTAATTTTTTACATCTGCCTAGAATGGAATGCAATAGAACAATAGACCCAACCCTCGCCATGCATATTAACCCTGGAAGACCCAGTTGTAAAAAGGCGATGTGTCCTAAAATTGCATCATGTTCCGGTCCTAAACAAAAAATAATGTCAAACATTAGTGCAGCTCCTTAGACCCAGATTTCTCTTACTGGTATGTGTTGTGTGTCGGTATGGTTATTGTGGCATCAGAAGCATCTGAAACATTAAAGACCTGTCCATTTGTCTGAGACCACGCTTCCCCCCCCCACCCTAAAAAAAAAAACATATTTTGTAAGCCATCCATGCAAGTACATGACAGTATATTTTTCCTTTCTGATGCTTTTGACTAATTCCAATAATTTTTGAATGCCCTTTTTCCATTTCAGTGTTACCCTTCATCTATTGCACCATCAACGTCCAGGTGTGCGACAGATCCTTTCAAAATTCAAACCATTTTTGCAACGTTGCCTGAAAATTGTCCTACAAACTTGAAATCCAAAAAACAGACCATTTTCATCAAATCAGAGGACTAAGCATCTCAGAAAGGTAATAGAAAGAAAATTCCTAATTTCGATTTATGCTTGGGTCTCACTAAAGGAACAGGGCTGCTAAGTCAGACGTGGTTATTTATTTCAAAAGGGTTTAGCTTGTGGGCCTCCCGGGTGGCACAGTGGTCTAGGGCACTGCATCGCGCCCAGGCTCTGTTGCAGCCGGCCGCGACCGGGAGGTCCGTGGGGTGACGCACAATTGGCCTAGCGTCGTCCTGGTTAGGGAGAGTTTGGCCGGTAGTGATATCCTTGTCTCAACACCCACCCATAGCATGCGCTCCAGCAGGTGTATCTCACTGATCATCCCTAAAGCCAACACCTTATTTGGCCGCCTTTCGTTCCAGTTCTCTGCTGCCTGTGACTGGAACGAATTGCAAAAATCGCTGAAGTTGGAGACTTTTATCTCCCTCACCAACTTCAAACATCTGCTATCTGATCAGCTAACTGATCGCTGCAGCTGTACATAGTCCATCGGTAAATAGCCCACCCAATTTACCTACCTCATCCCCATACTGTTTATATTTATTTACTTTTCTGCTCTTTTGCACACCAATTTCTCTACCTCTACATGACCATCTGATCATTTATCACTCCAGTGTTAATCTGCAAAAATGTAATTATTCGCCTACCTCCTCATGCCTTTTGCACACAATGTATATAGACTTTTTTCCTACGGTGTTATTGACTTGTTAATTGTTTACTCCATGTGTAACTCTGTTGTCTGTTCACACTGCTATGCTTTATCTTGGCCAGGTCGCAGATGCAAATGAGAACTTGTTCTCAACTAGCCTACCTGGTTAAATAAAGGTGAAATAAAAAAATATATTGAAAAAATTGCGCACCAGCGACTCCCGTGGCGGGCCGGGCGCAGTGCACGCTAACCAGATCGCCAGTTGCACGGTGTTCCCTCCGACACATTGGTGCGGCTGGCTTCCGGGTTGGATGCGCGCTGTGTTAAGAAGCAGTGCGGCTTGGTTGGGTTGTTTCGGAGGACGCATGGCTTTCGACCTTAGTCTCGCCCGAGCCCGTACGGGAGTTGTAGCGATGGGAAAAGATAGTAACTAATAACAATTGGATACCACGAAATTGGAGAGAAAAGGTATAAAAAAAAAGTATAGCTTAAAGATCTGGAGCCAAAGTAACAGTTCCACATTGTACAGCCTACCACGTCGTTCTGAACAAGTCTGTATCTCTGCTATGAGCACTGTGACATAGGTGGATGGTTCTTTCCCTGATGCACACCAAACTCATCCCTAACAGACGGCACTATTAACCCCCTTTATCTGAACACAGCTCCACCCCCCCCATATATATATATATATATATCCCTTCGCTACAGTAGCCAGTATCCCTATGCATTATTCATGAGGGCTAAGTAAGCTACATTTAATTTGCCAATCAGCTGCTGGCGTTGCGGGTAATGAGATGCTAATAGCTCAGGAGCCTGTATTCCCTGAGCCAAAGGCCCTCCAAGTGCCTGGGAGAGACAGAGAGACGAAGAGTGAAAGTGTTGAGGATTGCATAATCTCATACACTGATAACACTATCTGCATCAGCCAGCTCACAGCTTTGTTGTTGCCTTGTCCTCTCCTCAGAGTTCTGTTGGTGTGTGAACTATTCTTCTTCTACTTGGTCTTCTAATCAGCAGAGTCAGCGAGGGACCGGGACGTGGTCTGTGGTGGGCCGTGATGAGTCAATGTTTGAATGTGAAGACTGCAAAGTGGTGTGTTTTATTGTTGTTGTTTGTTGAGAGTTGGCTATGCCGGAGACGCGTTGAGTGAAACTCCATTCGTCCAAGGCTCGTGTGAAAGACAGCTGAACAAATGTCTTTGGCTGGTAAATTTAAATTGTATCAATGTCTATGGCTGGTAAATATAAATTGTATCAACGCAGAGATTGAAGGACTTTCAGTGGATTGTTTCTCGAAAGGCTGCACCTAAGGTCAACTGACTCATTAAGAATTTGGCAGCAGATTTATGTTACATTATACAACACACACACACACACACACTAGGCCTAGTTCATCTCTAACCTGATTACATTATGGAGAAAAAGGCTTTCCCCAGACACACCTCATTATCACCTTGACAATAGGCAGCCAGCAGAGTGAGTGTGTAAGTGCTATGAGGCCCTCATATCCACCATTGCCATCATGCCCTCTCAACAGAACCAGTGAGAGATGCTGTTTCAGCAGCCCAGCAATAATGACTTCCCACATCTCAGCACTTTACATTCACAAACTGATTAATTACCCCCCATTAGCCATATTGGGGTAGATGCTTGTTTAGACACACACACACACACACACACACACACAGAGATATGGAAACACACGTACACACACACACTTGCATATAGGCATGCATACACACACCTCTCCCCCACACAGCCTGTGTGTAATTGGCCATTTCCCCTGTGGGAGGCAGCAGGTAAAGAGAGAGAAGCTCAGCCTGTGGGCAGTGTCGTATTCATACACTCCCTCTTTGATTGATATTCACTATTGATTTCCACTTACGGGGGCTCTTAGAGGCCCCTGACGGCCCATGGTAGGCCTTGCTGTGTGATTTATAAAATGTACAGACACGCTACATCACAGGCTAAACTACTCTCTACAGGGGCTTTGTTGTCTCAGGTTGACCCACTCACACACACAACTAAAAGAAGCCGACACACACAAGCAGTAGACACAGTGCACAATAGTGTCCAGTGTCTGTGCAACTTGCTTAAAATATAGAGAAATGGGTCCATTTGGTCCTGGTTAATATAAAGCCTATAAGTTAAAAAAACAAACAGATTGTACCCAAACTGTCTTACTGAATATCACTACGGGCAATCTGGTCCAAAAGACAAGCAACAACAGGTTGTCTCTCTCAAATTTGTAAAGAAAAAGGAAAAAAATAAAAATAGTATTGCAACCTTGAGGGTTTAAAAGGGAAATTAATTCATTTGTCCTGCATGCTCTGTTTTAAAGGGGTGGGAAAGGGGAGGGAGAAAGATGGGGGTAGAAGTCGAATGTAGGCCGTTTCCTCCTTTTCACCCTTTCATTATTGATTGGGGAAAAACGCGATAGTTACATATCACAATTTTTCAACAATATTATATCGATAAATTTTTTTTTTGTTAGATAGCCTTAGCTATTGCTAGTTGGCTGTACATGTGCCAAAAATCTGGTATTTTTCCTCCTATGGCTTGTTCTCCTTAATCTTTTTAAACAGTGAGCCAAGTTTTTTTCCAGCACTTTTACTTCCACGACTTAGAAAAACTATTTTTCCTTAAGCTCCCTCGTCTCTCTGCAGTAGACATACAGTGCCCTCAGACAGTATCAAACCCCCTCGTCTTATTACCCATTTTGTTTTGTTACAGTGTGAATTCAAAAGGACGCCTGTAACTGTACTGAATGGGTGTATTGATACGCCGTCCAAAGCCTAATTAATAACTTTACCATGGTCAAAGGGATATTCAGCGTCTTTTTAAAATTTTTACACATCTACCAAATCGGTGCCCTTCTGTGCGAGGCATTGAAAAACCTCCCTCATCTTTGTGGTTGAATCTGTGCTTGAAATTCACGACTCGATTGAGGGATCTTACAGATCATTTATATGTGTGGGCCACAGAGTTGGGGTAGACATAAAAAAAAAAAAATGTTAACCACTATTGTTGAACATGGAATGAGTCCATGTAACTTAAGCGATTTGAAAGATATTTTAACTCCTGAACTTATTCAGGCTTGCCATAACAAACGGGTTGAATACTTTTTAACTAAAGACATTTCAGCTTTAATTTAATAATTTTTCTCAAAAAAATTCTCTCCAAAAAAAAGAAATCCACTTTCATATTATGGGGTATTATGTGTAGATCAGTGACACAAAATAATAATTTAATACATTTTTAATTCAGGCAGTAAAAACAAAAATGTCTAAAAAGGGGCGTGTATACTTTCTGAAAGCAATATGTTTGTAACGTCAATTTGTTTGTAACGTCAATTTACACATTATCGAATCGCAATACATATCGTATCAGCACCTAAGTACTGTGATAATATCGTATCGTGAGGTCCCTTGCAATTCCCAGCCCTACCTTTCATCCACCATTTTACTCCAGACTGTCCCAAAACCGCACCATTCCATACAAAGCGCACTACTTTAGGGAATAGGGTGTCATTTGAGACGGAACGACTGAAAGACTGACACAATGAAGCTCTGACCCTAACTCTCATTTTATTACCACCTCCACCAAATCCACCTCCATTCCACCTCACCTAAAATGTGAATAAAAGTTATTGAAAGCCTAAGTGATAGATGAGGGCTTTCAGAATGGGTCCGTGCTAATGGTAATCAGGATGGGAGAGCTACAGTACTGTAGAGTCTGACCTTGGCCTCGTGTCTCTCTCTACCAGCCTGTTATACAGTCATTAATCACATCACAACTTCGGCGGCCATCTTATGAACTCTCCCCAGACTAATAGACAAGATTATAACTTACATCACTTCATACAGCACAAAAGTTTGATTGTGTGTGCAGAGCAGGAGTGTGTGTGTGGGAAGAGTAGGAAGTGTGTGTACATGCATGCGTGTGTGGTAGGACTTGTGAAGTGTGTATATATATATATATATATATATATATATATATATATATATATATATATATAGAAGTGTGTGTAAGGAAGTGTGACTCGCTCTCTCTCTCTCTTTCTCCCTTTCCCCATCTCTTACTCAGAGTTGATCATATTGGAAGCTGGGAAAGTCTCTCACACTTGGACCAGCCCACTCATTCACACACTGCTTGAAAACACTACTTTTTTTTAAGGAGAATGCTTGAAGGAAGAGAGCAACAGAGCTGGATGAGTATAAGGATGATCCAGTCATGCAGATTGATAGCGGGATCTACTGGGGTTGTAGATTAGAGTCTGTATCTGCGGTCATTGAACTGGAGGACTGAAGCACTATTAAAAAGTGCATCAACCCAGTTATACCAGGAGACTATAATCATCTACGGTATACCAGGAGACTATAATAATCTACGGTATACCAGGAGACTATAATAATATACATCAACCTAGTTATACCAGGACACGATAATAATGTACATCAACACAGTTGTACCAGGAGAATATAATAATGTACATCAACTCAGGTGTACCAGGAGACGATAATAATGTACATCAACTCAGGTGTACCAGGAGACGATAATAATCTACATCAACCCAGTTATACCAGGAGACTATAATAATCTACATCAACCCAGTTATACCAGGAGACTATAATAATCTACATCAACCCAGTTATACCAGGAGACTATAATAATCTACATCAACCCAGTTATACCAGGAGACTATAATAATCTACATCAACCCAGTTATACCAGGAGACTATAATAATCTATATCAACCTAGGTGTACCAGGAGACTATAATAATCTACATCAACCCAGTTATACCAGGAGACAATAATCATCTACATCAACCCAGTTATACCAGGAGACTATAATAATCTACATCAACCCAGTTATACCAGGAGACTATAATAATCTACATCAACCCAGTTATACCAGGAGACTATAATAATCTATATCAACCTAGGTGTACCAGGAGACTATAATAATCTACATCAACCCAGTTATACCAGGAGACAATAATCATCTACATCAACCCAGTTATACCAGGAGACTATAATCATCTACGTTATACCAGGAGAATATAATCATCTACGTTATACCAGGAGACTATAATAATCTACGGTATACCAGGAGACTATAATAATCTACATTATACCAGGAGACTATAATAATATATATTATACCAGGAGACTATAATAATATACATTATACCAGGAGACTATAATAATATACATTATACCAGGAGACAATAATAATCTACATCAACCCAGTTGTACCAGGAGACGATAATAATGTACATCAACGCAGTTGAACCAGGAGACTATAATAATCTACATCAACCCAGTTATACCAGGAGACTATAATAATCTACATCAACCCAGTTATACCAGGAGACTATAATAATCTATGGAATACCAGGAGACTATAATAATCTACATTATACCAGGAGACAATAATAATCTACATCAACCCAGTTATACCAGGACACGATAATAATGTACATCACCCCAGTTATACCAGGAGACTATAATAATCTACATCACCCCAGTTATACCAGGAGACTAAAATAATCTACATCAACCCAGTTATACCAGGAGACAATAATAATGTACATCAACCTAGTTATACCAGGAGACTATAATCATCTACATCAACCCAGTTATACCAGGACACTATAATAATGTACATCAACCCAGTTGTACCAGGAGACTATAATAATGTACATCAACCCAGTTGAACCAGTAGAGTATAATAATCTATGGTATACCAGGAGACTATAATACTCTATGGTATACCAGGAGACTATAATAATCTACATTATACCAGGAGACTATAATAATCTACATCAACCCAGTTATAACAGGAGACTATAATAATCTATGGTATACCAGGAGACTATAATAATCTACATTATACCAGGAGACTATAATAATCTACATCAACCCAGTTGAACCAGGAGACTATAATAATCTACATCACCCCAGTTATACCAGGAGACTATAATAATAATAATCTACATCACCCCAGTTGTACCAGGAGACGATAATAATGTACATCAACGCAGTTGAACCAGGAGACTATAATAATCTACATCAACCCAGTTATAACAGGAGACTATAATAATCTATGGTATACCAGGAGACTATAATAATCTACATTATACCAGGAGACTATAATAATCTACATCAACCCAGTTGAACCAGGAGACTATAATAATCTACATCACCCCAGTTATACCAGGAGACTATAATAATAATAATCTACATCACCCCAGTTGTACCAGGAGACGATAATAATGTACATCAACGCAGTTGAACCAGGAGACTATAATAATCTACATCAACGCAGTTGAACCAGGAGACTATAATAATCTACATCAACCCAGTTATACCAGGAGACTATAATAATCTACATCAACCCAGTTATACCAGGAGACTATAATAATCTATGGTATACCAGGACACTATAATAATCTACATTATACCAGGAGACTATAATAATCTACATCAACCCAGTTATACCAGGACACGATAATAATGTACATCAACCCAGTTGTACCAGGAGACTATAATAATGTACATCACCCCAGTTATACCAGGAGACTATAATAATAATAATCTACATCAACCCAGTTGTACCAGGAGACGATAATAATGTACATCAACGCAGTTGAACCAGGAGACTATAATAATCTACATCAACCCAGTTATACCAGGAGACTATAATAATCTACATCAACCCAGTTATACCAGGAGACTACAATAATCTATGGTATACCAGGACACTATAATAATCTACATCAACCCAGTTATACCAGGACACGATAATAATGTACATCAACCCAGTTGTACCAGGAGACTATAATAATGTACATCACCCCAGTTATACCAGGAGACTATAATAATAATAATCTACATCAACCCAGTTGTACCAGGAGACGATAATAATGTACATCAACGCAGTTGAACCAGGAGACTATAATAATCTACATCAACCCAGTTATACCAGGAGACTATAATAATCTACATCAACCCAGTTATACCAGGAGACTATAATAATCTATGGTATACCAGGACACTATAATAATCTACATTATACCAGGAGACTATAATAATCTACATCAACCCAGTTATACCAGGACACGATAATAATGTACATCAACCCAGTTGTACCAGGAGACTATAATAATGTACATCACCCCAGTTGAACCAGGAGACGATAATAATGTACATCACCCCAGTTGAACCAGGAGACGATAATAATGTACATCACCCCAGTTGAACCAGGAGACTAAAATAATCTACATTATACCAGGAGACTATAATTATCTGTATCAACCCAGGTGTACCAGGACACTATAATAATCTACATTATACCAGGAGACTATAATAATCTACATCAACCCAGTTATACCAGGACACGATAATAATGTACATCAACCCAGTTGTACCAGGAGACTATAATAATGTACATCACCCCAGTTGAACCAGGAGACGATAATAATGTACATCACCCCAGTTGAACCAGGAGACTAAAATAATCTACATTATACCAGGAGACTATAATTATCTGTATCAACCCAGGTGTACCAGGAGACTATAATAATCTACATCAACCCAGTTATACCAGGAGACTATAATAATGTACATCAACCAAGTTGAACCAGGAGACTATAATAATCTACATCAACCCAGTTGAACCAGGAGACTATAATAATCTACATCAACCCAGTTGAACCAGGAGACTATAATAATCTACATCACCCCAGTTATACCAGGAGACTAAAATAATCTACATTATACCAGGAGACTATAATTATCTGTATCAACCCAGGTGTACCAGGATACTATAATAATCTACATCAACCCAGTTATACCAGGAGACTATAATAATCTACATCAACCCAGTTATACCAGGAGACTATAATAATGTACATCAACCCAGTTGAACCAGGAGACTATAATAATCTACATCAACCCAGTTATACCAGAAGACTATAATAATCTACATCAACCCAGTTATACCAGGGGACTATAATAATCTATGGTATACCAGGAGACTATATTAATCTACATTATACCAGGAGACTATAATTATCTGTATCAACACAGGTGTACCAGGAGACTATAATAATCTACATCAACCCAGTTATACCAGGAGACTATAATAATCTATGGTATACCAGGAGACTATAATAATCTGTATCAACCCAGGTGTACCAGGAGACTATGATAATGTACATCAACCCAGTTGAACCAGGAGACGATAATAATGTACATCACCCCAGTTGAACCAGGAGAGTATAATAATGTACATCAACCTAGTTATACCAGGAGACTATAATAATCTACATCAACCCAGTTATACCAGGAGACTATAATAATCTATGGTATACCAGGAGACTATAATAATCTACATTATACCAGGAGACTATAATTATCTGTATCAACCCAGGTGTACCAGGAGACTATAATAATCTACATCAACCCAGTTATACTAGGAGACTATAATCATCTACATCAACCCAGGTGTACCAGGAGACTATAATAATGTACATCAACCCAGTTGAACCAGGAGAGTATAATAATCTACATCAACCCAGTTATACCAGGAGACTATAATAATCTACATCAACCCAGTTATACCAGGAGACTATAATAATCTACATCACCCCAGTTATACCAGGAGACTATAATAATAATAATCTACATCACCCCAGTTATACCAGGAGACTATAATAATAATAATCTACATCAACCCAGTTATACCAGGAGACGATAATAATGTACATCAACCTAGTTATACCAGGAGACTATAATAATCTACATCAACCCAGTTATACCAGGAGACTATAATAATCTATGGTATACCAGGAGACTATAATAATCTACATTATACCAGGAGACTATAATTATCTGTATCAACCCAGGTGAACCAGGAGACTATAATAATCTACATCAACCCAGTTATACTAGGAGACTATAATCATCTACATCAACCCAGGTGTACCAGGAGACTATAATAATGTACATCAACCCAGTTGAACTATAATAATCTACAGTATACCAGGAGACTATAATAATCTACAGTATACCAGGAGACTATAATAATCTACAGTATACCAGGAGACTATAATAATCTACAGTATACCAGGAGACTATAATAATCTACATTATACCAGGAGACTATAATTATCTGTATCAACACAGGTGTACCAGGAGACTATAATAATCTACATCAACCCAGTTATACTAGGAGACTATAATCATCTACATCAACCCAGTTATACCAGGAGACTATAATAATCTACATCAACCCAGTTATACCAGGAGACTATAATAATCTACATCAACCCAGTTGAACCAGGAGACGATAATAATCTACATCACCCCAGTTATACCAGGAGACTATAATAATCTACATCAACCCAGTTGTACCAGGAGACGATAATAATCTACATTATACCAGGAGACTATAATAATCTACATTATACCAGGAGACTATAATAATATACATTATACCAGGAGACAATAATAAATGTACATCAACCCAGTTGTAACAAGAGACTATAATAATGTACATCAACCCAGTTGAACCAGGAGACTATAATAATCTACATCAACCCAGTTGTACCAGGAGACTATAATAATCTACATCAACCCAGTTATACCAGGAGACTATAATCATCTACATTATACCAGGAGACTATAGTTATCTGTATCAACCCAGGTGTACCAGGAGACTATAATAATCTACATCAACCCAGGTGTACCAGGAGACTATAATAAATGTACATCAACCCAGTTGAACCAGGAGACTATAATAATCTACATCACCCCAGTTATTCCAGGAGACTATAATTATCTGTATCAACCCAGTTGTACCAGGAGACTATAATAATGTACATCAACAGAGTTATACCAGGAGACTACAGTGGGGGGAAAAAGTATTTAGTCAGTCACCAATTGTGCAAGTTCTCCCACTTAAAAAGATGAGGCCTGCAATTTATCATAGGTAGATTTACACAAAAAAATCCAGAAAATCACATTGTAGGATTTTTAATGAATTTATTTGCAAATTATGGTGAAAAATAAGTATTTGGTCACCGACAAACAAGCAATATTATTATAGATTATTATAATCTACATCAACCCAGTAATACCAGGACACTATAATAATCTACATCAACCCAGTTATACCAGGAGACTATAATAATCTGGTCTAAACCCCAATGTTAAGATATAGCTAATGCACCCTTTCTTTCCTTATGTCATTCTTCAAAATGAATGACCATTACCTTTTAATTTCAGCACCATGGACAGCGGTGACTGACATTTCGGAATTATCGTTCTTTCTCACTAACTCATAAACAATCCCTAAACTGCACTCTTACTCTCAGTCACACAGCCGCCAGTGTGTAGCAGTAGTGTGTAAGGGAGCAGGGGCCTTTGGGTCTGTTTAGTACCTCTTGTGTAGCTCTCCTCCCAGAGAACAGCAGCTGGTTACCCACTCATCCCTGAACTACAGCAGGTCACACACACAGCATGGGCCCTGAGACGCACACACAGCAGGCAAGTTAGGCGGCTGGGCACTGTGCTGAGGGTAGGGGGTTGCTGCTCTCCTCTCTCACTCTGACACCCTAGAGAAACAGAGAGTGACTGCCACAACTTACAGAGAGAGACCATTGTAGCAAGCAGCCAGGTACAGTAGGTGTGAGATGATGCAGGGGGGAGGCTGTTCCAGCAGGGGTTGAGGAAATGTCATTTTCCCCCTACAGCGAAAGGTGTACCCCTTACCCTCCTACAGCTAGATATGTACCCTCCCCCCATCCTCCTACAGCTAGATATGTACCCTCCCCCCATCCTCCTACAGCTAGAGATGTACCCTCCCCCCATCCTCCTACAGCTAGAGATGTACCCTCCCCCCATCCTCCTACAGCTAGAGATGTACCCTCCCCATCCTCCTACAGCTAGAGATGTACCCTCCCCATCCTCCTACAGCTAGAGATGTACCCTCCCCATCCTCCTACAGCTAGAGATGTAC
The DNA here is from genome assembly GCF_034236695.1 of Oncorhynchus nerka. NCBI lineage: Eukaryota > Metazoa > Chordata > Actinopteri > Salmoniformes > Salmonidae > Oncorhynchus > Oncorhynchus nerka. Next base: position 43,528,314 of record NC_088413.1, read on the forward strand.
CCTCCCCATCCTCCTACAGCTAGAGATGTACCCTCCCCATCCTCCTACAGCTAGAGATGTACCCTCCCCATCCTCCTACAGCTAGAGATGTACCCTCCCCATCCTCCTACAGCTAGAGATGTACCCTCCCCATCCTCCTACAGCTAGAGATGTACCCTCCCCATCCTCCTACAGCTAGAGATGTACCCCCCATCCTCCTACAGCTAGATATGTACCCCCCATCCTCCTACAGCTAGATATGTACCCCCATCCTCCTATAGCTAGATATGTACCCCCCATCCTCCTATAGCTAGATATGTACCCCCCCCCATCCTCCTACAGCTAGATATGTACCCACCCCCAACATCCTCCTATAGCTAGATATGTACCCCCATCGCTAGATATGTACCCCCCATCCTCTTACAGCTAGATATGTACCCCCCATCCTCCTACAGCTAGATATGTACCCCCCATCCGCCTACAGCTAGATATGTACCCCCCATCCTCCTACAGCTATATATGTACCCCCCATCCTCCTATAGCTAGATATGTACCCCCCATCCTCCTATAGCTAGATATGTACCCCCCCATCCTCCTATAGCTAGATATGTACCCCCCATCCTCCTACAGCTAGATATGTACCCACCCCCAACATCCTCCTATAGCTAGATATGTACCCCCCATCGCTAGATATGTACCCCCCCATCCTCTTACAGCTAGATATGTACCCCCATCCTCCTACAGCTAGATATGTACCCCCATCCGCCTACAGCTAGATATGTACCCCCCATCCGCCTACAGCTAGATATGTACCCCCCCATCCTCCTACAGCTAGAGATTTACCCCATCCTCCTACAGCTAGATATGTACCCCCCATCCTCCTACAGCTAGATATGTACCCCCCCCATCCTCCTACAGCTAGAGATTTACCCCCCATCCTCCTACAGCTAGATATGTACCCCCCATCCTCCTACAGCTAGATATGTACCCCCCATCCTCCTACAGCTAGATATGTACCCCCCATCCTCCTACAGCTAGATGTACCCCCCATCCTCCTACAGCCCCCATCCTCCTACAGCTAGATATGTACCCCCCATCCTCCTACAGCTAGATATGTACCCCCCATCCTCCTACAGCTATATATGTACCCCCCATCCTCCTATAGCTAGATATGTACCCCCATCCTCCTATAGCTAGATATGTACATCCCCCCATCCTCCTACAGCTAGATATGTACCCACCCCCAACATCCTCCTATAGCTAGATATGTACCCCCCCATCGCTAGATATGTACCCCCCATCCTCTTACAGCTAGATATGTACCCTCCCCCATCCTCCTACAGCTAGATATGTACCCCCCATCCGCCTACAGCTAGATATGTACCCCCCATCCGCCTACAGCTAGATATGTACCCCCCATCCTCCTACAGCTAGAGATTTACCCCATCCTCCTACAGCTAGATATGTACCCCCCCCATCCTCCTACAGCTAGATATGTACCCCCATCCTCCTACAGCTTGATATGTACCCCCCCCCCATAGCTAGAGATTTACCCCATCCTCCTACAGCTAGATATGTACCCCATCCTCCTACAGCTAGATATGTACCCCCCCCAATCCTCCTACAGCTAGATATGTACCCCCCCCAATCCTCCTACAGCTAGATATGTACCCCCCCAATCCTCCTACAGCTAGATATGTACCCCCATCCTCAATCCTCCTACAGCTAGATATGTACCCCCCAATCCTCCTACAGCTAGATATGTACCCCCCCCATCCTCCTACAGCTAGATATGTACCCCCCCCCCATCCTCCTACAGCTAGATATGTACCCCCCATCCTCCTACAGCTAGATATGTACCCCCCATCCTCCTACAGCTAGATATGTACCCCCCTATCCTCCTACAGCTAGAGAGAAAATACATTACACACAGCTGCTTTCAGAGAGAGAGAGAGGGCAGCACAGCAGCACCCCTGGAGGTGATGAATAACGAAGTAAGGCTGTAGTGCTACGCTGTTCTCGGAGTTGTTACTGTTGTTGTCGTCGTCACGGTAACACCAGGTATCCCGCATCGTAATCACAACTGCCCAGATTGCCGATATCCTACTGCTCTGACCTGGGTGTGTGTGTGTGTGTGTTCATAACACTGCTCCCCACAGCCTCTGATCTATAAAAGGGGCTAAAGTGAAATTGGGAGGGAGAGTACAGATGGTCTCAGACACTCTCCAGACACATTGGGAAAAGATATCAGTATAGAGGCGATACTTAGCCTAGCCAATAAAGACTTTGGTTTATGCCTGAAAGCAGTAGCGGTTTAAAAATCTGTGCCTCTGACAGACACGACACTCAACGGATTGATAGCATTTCCCAGGCGGCCATTTTTAGATTGGCAGAAGATAACAGCAGTCACTTCACGTCTCATCTGTAGCGAGTCCACTAATTGAAAATTCTGTAATTTGTTGTTTATATATTATTTGTGTATTTGTATTTGAGAGACATTCTACTGCACTGTTGGAACTAGCAACATAAGCATTTCGCTGCACCTGCTACAACACCAGCAAATCTGTGTACGCAAACAATACACCTTGAATGAATGTTTTGATTTACTGTTACCAATTCAATTCCTTGTTCCCAAACTGCTGACTAAGGCTGCTGTGGAAGAAATTCATTATTGATTTAAAAATGTTGCCTTCTCTCCCTGTCAGTCTGTCTCTCCTCTTTCTTCCCATCCCTCCCTCCACCTCCTCTGTTTTCTGTCTCAGTTTTTCCTCTACTGCAAGTGACAAAGATAGCCATTTCTCTAGTTCACACCGCTGACTATTGACTTGTGAGCAGTGAAAAAGCCCCAGCTGAGGGAGTCGAGGGAGGGAATAGAAATCCGACAGCAGGTTTCACTACTCTGTCTGCTCAGCCTCCTCTCGTCATACCCGATGGTGCGCACACACACGTCAAAAGTTTGGACACACCTACTTATTCCAGGGTTCAGAATAATTTGATGAAGACATCAAAACTATGATGACATATTTGCCTTGATGACAGCTTAGCACACTCTTGGCATTCTCTCAACCAGCTTAATGAGGTAGACACATGGAATGCATTTCAATTAACAGGTGTGCCTTGTTAAAAGTTCATTTCTTTCCTTCTTAATGCGTTTGAGTATACTGAAGATAGCCGTATTTGGTAAAAGACCAAGTCCATATGGCAAGAACAACTCAAATAAGCAAAGAGAAACGACAGTCCATTATTAGATGAAGAAAAATTTCCACACCAATAAGAAGAGACTTGCTTGGCCAGGAAACACGAGCAATGGATATGAGACCGGTGGTCTGATGAGTCCAAATTGAGATTTTGGATTCCAACAGTTGTGTCTTTGAGACGCAGAGTAGGTGAACGGTGAATGATATCCGCAAGTGTGGTTCCCACCGTGAAGCATGGAGGTGGTGGTGTGATGGTGCTTTGCTGGTGACACTGTTGGTAATTTATTTAGAATTCAAAGCACACTTAACCAGCATGGCTTCCACAGCATTCTGCAGCGATACGCCATCCCATCTGCTTTGTGCTTAGTGGGACTATCATTTATTTTTCAACAGGACAATGACCCAACACACCAACAGGCTGTGTAAGGGCTATTTGACCAAGGAGAGTGATGAGTGCTGCATCAGATGACTTGGCCTCCACAACCACCCGACCGCAAAACAAACATCAAAGGCTACCTTTGAACATAGATGAATCTGTGGCTTCCTTATTAAACCCTGACTGCTGTAAACTCATTTAGGACTTTTCTTACCAAATGTCTTTTCTTTCACCTTGCAGGTCTGTTTGCCAGTCCATGAGAATAATTTAAATGGCCTTTGTGGCATGCTTGTCTCTCTGTGTGATGCGTATGTACAGCACCAGTCAAAAGTTCGGGCATACCTACTCATTCAAGGGTTTTTCTTAATTTGTACTATTTTCTACATTGTACAATAATAGTGGAGACTTCAATGGTTTGGGATGAGTTGGACCGCAGAGTGAAGGAAAAGCAGCCAACAATGTGTGGGAACTCCTTCAAGACTGTTGGAAAAGCATTCCAAGTGAAGCTGGTTGAGAGAATGCCAAGAGTGTGCAAAGCTGTCATCAACGCAAAAGGGTGGCTACTTTGAAGAATCTAAAATATATTTTGATTTGTTTAACACCTTTGTGGTTTTTACATGATTCCATATGTGTTATTTCATAATGTTGATATCTTCACTATTATTCTACAATGTATAAATAGTCCAAATAAAGAAAAACCCTTGAATGAGTAGGTGTGTCCAGACTGGTACTGTACGTACGCGTCTCACACACACACACCACAAAGGCCATTTAAATTATTCTCATCAACTGAAAAACAGACCTGCGAACTACGAAGTAAGGTGAAAGAAAATATACTTTTTTTGGTAAGGAAATGTCCCATGCCAAGGTGGAGTCCTAAATGAGTTTACAGCAGTCGGGGAAACCAGAGAAACCAGAGATCTATGTTCAAAGACAGCCTTTGATGTTTGTTGGCCTAATAACTACCTATAGTTTGTATCAAACCAGTGCATCCACCCCCTTGACACTGACTAACAATCCCTGCCTTGCCCATCCCCACTCAACTGTAACAATCCATACATGCATGTGGAATAAATACTCCCCTTAGAGCCCCAAGCATTTCCTCTTCAAGCCACATAGTTAGGAGGAAAAACTCCTGGCCCTTATGAGACATCAAACAAGCGCACCCCCTACCCCTCACCCCCACTAGACACACACACCTACCCCAATGAACACTAATAATCCCTAGCTAGTGCATCCGTGAGGCCCCAAACCTTCCCTTGGCTGTCTGTATAAGGTCTTAATTGTCAATGAATGGCCCTCAGTGCTCCAGACAACCTTTGATGAGGCCTGCCAGAGAGAGTCAGAGTGGCTGGCTTGGTAAGTGGCTGTTGACGAAACCTCTTCAACAAGAGCACTGAGCAGCTGGCCCCTGCGCTACAGATAGGCAGGGGGAGAGAGGGATAGAGAAAAGAGAGAGAGCGAGTGAGCTAACTGTGTGGAACAAAGCTCATTACCAGAGCATTCACATGGACCGGTTAGTACCGAACGTACAGCACCTGGGAATCACAACATCTGAGTCAATGACACACTAGAGCTAACAACACCTGGACAACACCCCACTACAGCTAAGGCAACACACAATAGCAACACAATGTCTGGAACAGTACAGACGACAATCTACAAGATACAAAATCTTCTAATGACACAAGCTCAATACCTGAGCCACTACATCTGCACATGGTTTAGCTGAGGCCTAGGCTACACAATTTAATGTCCAATCTATTTTTATGTGACTGTCCATGAAATCCACAGGATAAAGACAAACACAAGGCAATCCGTCTTTAATCTATATATAGAGTACACACGTCAGCATTAACATTGTAATAATCTATCGGTTTACAATTGTACAACGCCTACACAGTCTTGTTACTATGGCTTTCTGGCAAATATGACAATTGAGTTTCCGGCAAGTAAAAGAGGCTGCGACCGTCACAGACAAACTTTTTTTGTGTCCCTGCGACAAGGAAAATGACCATTGCAACAACAGTCGACAAAGATTCAACAGGAGTATAAATTAAATGTAGTTTTGACCAAAGACTAAATCGCATTCTATTTGCCTACAGACATGTCGTTAGACAAAGTATAAACCTTCCTTAAAACAGAGGAACGAACAGCATAATGAAGGTAAAAAGGCACAAGGCCACACACACACACACTTCCTCACCGCCATGGCTTCATCATAATCAGGCAGCAGACCGCCTCTCTGGATTAAATCACAGCCCTGCATTAATTCTAATCAGAGTGTGTAGCCAGCCTTGACCAGAGGGCCCAGAGGGTGCATGTGTGTGTCCCTATCCCTCTGTATACACACACACACACACCCTGGCCGAGGCAGTCATGTTGAACCACGCTCTTCAGGGTTCATCGCACTCCTCAAGTGGCACACAAACACACACAGCAGCACAGGTGAGACACTTTGACCTTTCCGAGTGTGGGTCGGCTGAGTGTTGCCGTCTGAGCCGGGCTTTGGCGTTTTTAAAGGGGAACTGGAAATGGCACAAATCATGGTTATCCGGTATTTACACTTAACTTCAAACTTGTTTGTTTTCCCTAATGGTTTATTCGAAGGTGTGTTTGGTAACAGAGAATAAATTACATATGACAGCATGTATGAGGGTATCTGTGTGTGTGAGCACCTGTGAGCCCCTGCAGTGAGAATAAGAGGCACAGCCTGTGCAGGGTAAAATACCTATTTGCTACTGAATTATAAAAAGGTCAGAACATCTTTGAAGGTTTAAAAACTGCATTCTGATGCCTGCATAGGGAGAGAGAAAAGAGAGAGTTAGGATGAGAAATTGAGGGAGAGGAGAAGGGGTGGAGAGAGAGACACATGGGATACATGGGATGACTGAGTCGGTGTGACAATAGGAGAAACAGAGTGTGAAAAGAAGTGTGCAGTTGTGAGAGAGAGAGAGGAGTAGAGTAGAAAAACAGAGGTCTTGTATGGGTCAGGTATCTGGAGAGGCAGAGCTAAAGTGTTTACACCGTGGCTGTCACGTTAGCCCTTTAAGCACTAGCTTTTATCCCCCTCCGCTTCTACACACTCGCACTGAATTCACAAGCCTCCGCAACCATCCTCCCTTTCAAAATAAACCCCCTTTCATACTCTAGCCCGGGTAATTTCACCATTTGCAAAAAAAGGAAGAATCTGTTGAAAGGAATTATAAGAATCTGAGCGGCGTCGAGTTCAACTTCAGAAGAGCCTTTATGAGGTGGATCAATGCGGCAGAAACGATGTGGAAGTCAGCTCTGCATTGTCTTTACTCAGAAAAAAAAAGATTATTCTCTCAAAGAAACCGAATTCATACAAAGTATCGAAGGTCAACTCTCCACGACCCATCAGCATCACCTGCTCCTGTGTCTCGCTCTCAAACAAAGCACAGATCACAGCAGAGGGGTGGGCTACAGTGGCGGAATTAGTGTAGTATATCAAGAGGTTTCTGGTAGCAGGGAATAAAAGCTGCATCATGAACTCTTCAAGGCCCACGTCAGTTCACAACAATACTCTCACAACGTACAGAGAGCTCCAAAAGTATTGGTACAGTGACAAAATGTTGTTTTGGCTCTGTACTCCAGTACTTCATACAACTATGGAGGTGCTGAAAGTCAGCTTTAATTTGAGGGTCATAAATATCGAGTGAAACGTTTGGAAATTACAGCACGTTTTGTACATAGTCTCCCCTCCTTTTAGGGGACCAAAAGTATAGGAACAAATTCTCTTGCGTATTAAAGTAGTAAAAAGTGTTGTATTTGGTCCCATATTCGTCATAAGCAATGATTACATCAAGCTTGTGACTACAAACTTGTTGGATGCATTTGCTGTTTGTTTTGGTTGTGTTACAGATTATTTTGTGCCCAATAGAAATTAATGGTAAACAATGTAGTGTCATTCTGGAGTCACTTTTATTGTAAATAAGAATATAATGTTTAACACTTCTACATTAAATGTGGATGCTACCATGATTACGGATAGAATCATAGACACCCCCCCCCCCCCCCAAAAAAAAACGCTAACCATCATCATTATTCACGATTCATTCAGGACTATCCGTAATCATGTAAGCATCCACATTAATGTAGAAGTGGATGAAAATATGTTGAAATTAAAGCTGACAGTCTGCTCTTTAACCTCAGTCATTGTATAATTCCAATGTATCGTCAGACGCATGTAATTTCAGTTTTTATGGTTGACTCAGTTTGCTGATTAAGTTGTCTTTCTCTCTCTCCCCCGGCTGCTTGCCGATTCCCACACCAAGCCATGCCCCGTCACTCAAGGAGAGAGCAGTTGCTCGACCCGAGTTACAAGCACTTCCTTGCCTGTTCATTCTGCATGGTCAGATAGATGCAAAAGATGTTGATGACATGCTGCTTTCCACAAGCATTCCATAATTAAACTATTAGTTTGTGTATCTTACTGTCTGCTAGTTTGTCTTTTCTTTGCAAGTTGTGGCTCAAATAAATCTTGTTAGCTGCTAATGTTTATCGCTAGTAAACTGGCTATTACAATTGAATGACGCTGGAGGGGAAGACTGCTGTTTTACAGGCTCCTAACTAGAGGTCGACCGATTATGATTTTTCAATGCCGATACCGATTATTGGAGGACCAAAAAAAGCCGATACCGATGGGGGAAAAAATGTAAGGCCAATTTTTATATATAGATTTGTAATAATGACAATTACAACAAAACTGAATGAACACTTTTATTTTAACTTAATATAGATTTTATTTATGTATTTAGTCTCAAATAAATGAAACATGTTCAATTTGGTTTAAATAATGCAATGTGTGCCATGTTAAAAAGCACATTTTTCAGTTCCTTGCTCAGAACATGAGAACATATGAAAGCTGGTGGTTCCTTTTAACATGAGTCTTCAATATTCCCTGTTAAGAAGTTATAGGTTGTAGTTATTATAGGAATTATATATTTCTCTCTATACCATTTGTATTTCATTTCCCTTTGACTATTGGATGTTCTTATAGGCACTATAGTATTGCCAGCCTAGTCTCAGGAGTTGATAGGCTTGAAGTCGTAAACTATGCTGTGCTTCAAGCATTGCGAAGAGCTGCTGGCAAACGCAGGAAAGTGCTGTTTGAATGAATGCTTACGAGCCTGTTGCTGCCTACCACCACTCAGTCAGACTGCTCTATCAAATCATAGACTTAATTATAATATAATAAACACACAGATATGAGCCTTACGTCATTAATATTGTCAAAACCGGAAAGTATCAATTCAAAACCAAAATGTTTATTCTTTCAGTGAAATACGGAACCGTCAAAATATTGCTGTTACATTGCACAACCTTCAATGTTATGTCATAATTATGTAAAATTCTGACAAATTAATTACGGTCTTCGTTAGGAAGAAATGGTCAGGCGACCCAAACTGTTGCATATACCCTGACTGCTTGCATAGAACGCAAGAGAAGTGACACAATTTCTCTAGTTAATATTGCCTGCTAACATGAATTTATTTTAACTAAATATGCAGGTTTAAAAATTATATATACTTGTGTATTGATTTTAAAGAAAGGCATTGATGTTTATGGTTAGGTACATTTGTGCAAAGATTGTTTTTTTTTCACGAATGCGCTTTTGCTAAATCACCTGCTTGGCTGTGATTCGATGATAAATTAACATTGATTATATGCAACGCAAAACAAGCTAGTTAACCTAGTAATATCAACCATGTGCAGTTAACTAGTGATTATGTTAAGATAGTTTTTTTATAAGATAAGTTTAATGCTAGCTAGCAACTTACTTTGGCTCCTTGCTGCACTCGCGTAACAGGTGGTCAGCCTGCCACGCAGTCTCCTCGTGGATTGCAAAGTAAATCGGCATCCAAAAATGCTGATTACCGATTGTTATGAAAACTCGAAAATCAGCCCTAATTAAAATAGGCCATACCGATTAATCGTTCGATCTCTACTCCTAACCAACTGTGCCATTTTTTTTTTGCGTTATTTTTATTTTCCAATGATTGCACGTTGGCCAATCGTACGGATGGTAGTGGAAGTTTACTCACTCGCCTATGAATTTGAAGAAGGCAGTCCAACCTCTTTCTGCATCTTTTCTTCAAACAAATCTTATGTTTCACCGAAACGTGGCTGAACGACGATACGGATAATACAGAGCTGGCTGGGTTTTCTATGCATCGGCAGGACAGAACAGCTACGTCTGGTAAGACGAGGGGCAGGGGTGGGTGTCTATTTGTCAATAACAGCTGGTGCGCGATGTCTAATATTAAAGAAGTCTCGAGGTATTGCTCGCCTGAGGTAGAGTACCTCATTATAAGCTATAGTTCCACAATATCTACCAAGAGAGTTCTCATCTATATTATTCGCAGCCGTCTATTTACCACCACAAACTGATGCTGGCAATAAGACTGCACTCAAACAACTGTATAAAGCCATAAGCAAACAAGAAAAAGCTCATCCAGAAGTGGCGCTCCTAGTGGCCGGGGACTTTAATGCAGGCAAACTTAACTATGTTTTGCCTACTTTAACCAGCATATCACATGTGTACCCAGAGAAAAAATAAATTACATTTAAAATTAAAATGTAAAAAAAATAATAATAATAATAATAATAATTTAAAAAAACTCTAGAACACCTTTACTCCACACACTGAGCTTTCCCTAGCCCTCCATTTGGAAAATCTGACCATAATTCTATCTTCCGTATTCCTGCTTACAAGGAAAAACTAAAGCAGGCAGTACCAGTGACTCGCTCAATACGGAAGTGGTCAGATGAGGGATGCTATGGTCATGACTCTCCTGTGAGGATCCAAAGATCAGTTTAAAATAGATTAATGTCTACTGGGCCCTCTCACCCACAGAAGGGAGGAGGAATTGGTGTGGGGGTTTTATGACCTCACACCAATCGTAAATTGCATGCAGCAGACGACTCCTTTGGTCTCTAGTATTGGTGATTGGAATCTGTTACAGAAGATTTTGCCACCCAAACACTTAACTTAAACTTAAAAAGGGAACACTGGGACAATATTTTCAACATCCGAATGTGGGGAATGATGAGATATGACTATTTTGTGATTTCATTAAGTTTTTTTTTTATACCACTTAAAAAAAGAGCTTTCACACCATGTAAAGTTTACATCCTTTATGTTGTATATGAAATAAAGGATGAAGAGAATATTTTTGTTAAGATAACTAAATTCATATTCCTTTAACCTCTTAAGTCGACCCTCTACTTTTTTGAACATTCTGTTAAAAATCGCGCAACATTTCAGCGCCCTGCTACTCATGCCAGGAATATAGTATATGCATTTGCTTAGTCTGTGTGGATAGAAAACACTCTGACGTTTATAAAACTGGTTAAATCACTGCTGTGGCTTTACCAGAACGGCATTTACATCGAAAAGCACAGGAAAAACTGATCACTGAAAATGGGGAAAATATATCCATGCGCTACTTGAACCCATTGATAAAGGTGAACCACAATTAATTGACTGAGGTTGCAGTACCTACAGCTTCCACACGGTGTCTAGAGTCTTGTCATTTCCCTTCGAGTTTTTTCTTGGTCAAACACATGCAGGGCACCGTATCTCCTGAGGTCTAGGACCGGATATTTTCGTTGAGTTTCTAGCCGGACATTTTTCCAGACGGACAGCTAATGATCTTTACATCGCCTCCTGATGAATTTTATCGCTTATTAACGTTTACTAATACCTAAAGTTGCATTACAAACGTATTTCGAAGTGTTTTGTGAAAGTTTATCGTCGACTTTTTGAATTTTAAAAAATGACGTTACGTTTTGAAACAATGTTTTTTTCGTTTATCACACAGTCTACATATAACGATATCTAGGCTTTATATGGACCGATTTAATCGAAATAAAGACCCAAATAGTGTTTATGGGACATCTAGGAGTGCCAACAAAGAAGATGGTGAAAGGTAATGAATGTTTTCTATTTTATTGTGCGGTTTGTGTAACGCCGAAATGCTAATTATTTTGTTTACGTCCCCTGCGGGTCTTTTGGGGTGTTACATGCTATCAGATAATAGCTTCTCATGCTTTCGCCGAAAAGCATTTTAAAAATCTGACTTGTTGCCTGGATTCACAACGAGTGTAGCTTTAATTCGATACCCTGCATGTGTATTTTAATGAACTTTTGAGTTTTAACTAATACTATTAGCATTTAGCGTAGCGCATTTGCATTTCCAGAGCTCTAGTTGGGACGCAAGCGTCCCGAGTAGAAGCAAGAGGTTAACAAGAAATAGTTTTTATGATACTTTGCAAGTAACTAGCCATGCCCGAGGGAGCTCAGAGAGCGTGCCAGGATGACAGAAACACCCTTTTTACCCAAGTGTGTAAAAGATTGAGTTAAACTCTTGCGACGAGCAAACCCGTATCCGGGAGCGTAATCATAGCCTCAAATGCATTAGCATAACGCAACGGACATAAATACCCCTAGAAACTTTTCCTATTCATGAAAATCGCAAATGAAATGAAATAAATATATTCAAACACAAGCTTAGCATTTTGTTAACAACACTGTCATCTCAGATTTTCAAAATATGCGTTACAGCCAACGCTAGACAAGCATTTGTGTAAGTTTATCATGGCATAATGCTATGCTAGGCTCTGCTGGCAGCAGGCAACATTTTCACAAAAATAAGAAAAGCAACCAAATTAAATCATTTACCTTTGAAGAACTTCAGATGCTTTCACTCAGGAGACTCCCTGTTAGATAGCAAATGTTCCTTTTTTCCAAAAAGATTATTTTTGTAGGCGAAATAGCTCCCGTTTCTTCATCATGCATGGCTGAGAAATCGACCGGAAAATGCTACAACTATAACGCCAAACTTTTTTCCAAATTTGCTCCATAATATCGACAGAAACACGGCAAACGTTGTTTAGAATCCATCCTCAAGGTGTTTTAACATATATATTCGATAATATATCCATCGAGGCAATTGGTTTCTCATAAGAAGCGATTGGAAAAATGGCTACCTCAGTATTTTACGCAGGGTTTTCTGCAGGAGACACAATGTGACCACATGCTATATATGGTCCCTTACAGCCATTCTTCAATGGAAATGCCTAAAAAGACGTCACAATGCTGTAGACACCTTGGGGAATACGTGGAAAACGTAAGCTCATTCACAGTCATTGGCATGAGGCGGTTTAAAAAAATGCGGCACTTCCTGGTTGGATTTTTATCTGGTTTTCGCCTGTAAAATCAGTTGTGGCACTCAGAGTGTCTTCTTTCCAAAGCTGTCAATTATATGTATAGTCGAGCATCTTTTCGTGACAAAATATCTTGTTTAAAACGGGAACGTTTTTCATCCAAAAATTAAAATAGCGCCCCCTAAATCCAAGAGGTTAAGAATTAACATACTCAAGGACTCAAGCTGCAGCTAGGTCTACATTGGTCATGACCCTGAAAATCAACACGAGGTGAAGACGACAAAGTAGCCTCTAACAATCAATGTTACGGTTGTTCTAAGTACTAGATAAACAACGATACACAACGAAGGAAGACCTTCAACACGTAAATACATGCATTACTACTTAGCCAAATGGGCGGCAGTTCGGGGCAAGGTATTAGGATTACTGTGAGCGTAGTTCCTAAATGTATCCAAGTGTTGTCTCTCTCTTTTATAACAAGTGTCATTTGTGTTATTCCGCAAGGGACCTTTCCATCGTATTAAGATTCTAATCAATAACCTATACCGTGTGTGTGTGTACATCCGGGTTGGAGCGAGCGGTCGCATCTGCACTCGGTCCGCAGGTAGTATTACATTTCATTACATTTCATTATAGTACAACGGTTTGATTTGTCTAATCTTAGCAATTTCTTCTTAGCTAGCTACATAGCCGTCTTTGTATCATAGATAATTGCGTAATTATCGTATTTCGTCGTCCTAACGCAGTCTACACTGCCCTGCAGCTAGCCAGCTAGCTAACGTCCACCGTTAGCTAGTCCACCGTCTACCGATTAGCAGCACAACTATTACACTCAACTGAACGACTTGATTAGTGTAGTGTTAGCTAGCTACATAGTTGTCTTTGCTGTCTTCGTATCCAAGATAATTGTGTAGTTTAGAGTGTGTAGTTTTAGAGTGATTATCTTAATTTACCGAGGTTAGCTAGCCAGCTATTTGTCGTCCTTAACGTAGGAGACACTGCTAGCTAGCCAACAGCTAGCCAACGTCTTCCGAACAGAACTTCCGCACTCAACAATCCAGTCGCATTTCGCTTCGCTCCACAGGTAGTATCACATTTTTCATTTCATTTCATTACAGTACAACGGCTTGATTTGTTTGATCGTAGCTAGCTACATAGCTAACTACATAGCCGTCTTTGTATCAAAGTTAATTGTGTAGTCTTGAGCGATTTCCTAGGTTAGCTAGCCAGCTATTGTCGTTCTTTTAACGCAACGTAACGTAATCAACACTGCTAGCTAGCCAGCTAGCCCCGAATAGCAGCACAGTAGCACAGTAGAAACTATTACACTCAACGGAACGACTTGATTAGTGTAGTGTCAACAACGCAGACACTGCCAGCTAGCCTACATAGTCAACAACGCAGCCTCTGCCAGCTAGCCTACTTCAGCAGTACTGTATCATTTTAATCATTTTAGTCAATAAGATTCTTGCTACGTAAGCTTAACTTTCTGAACACTCGAGACGTGTAGTCCACTTGTCATTCCAATCTCCTTTGCATTAGCGTAGCCTCTTGTGTAGCCTGTCAACTATGTGTCTGTCTATCCCTGTTCTCTCCTCTCTGCACAGACCATACAAACGCTCCACACCACGTGGCCGCGGCCACCCTAATCTGGTGGTCCCAGCGCACACGACCCACGTGGAGTTCCAGGTCTCCGGTAGCCTCTGGAACTGCCGATCTGCGGCCAACAAGGCAGAGTTCATCTCAGCCTATGCCTCCCTCCAGTCCCTCGACTTCTTGGCACTTACGGAAACATGGATCACCACAGACAACACTGCTACTCCTACTGCTCTCTCTTCGTCTGCCCACGTGTTCTCGCACACCCCGAGAGCTTCTGGTCAGCGGGGTGGTGGCACCGGGATCCTCATCTCTCCCAAGTGGTCATTCTCTCTTTCTCCCCTTACCCATCTGTCTATCGCCTCCTTTGAATTCCATGCGGTCACAGTTACCAGCCCTTTCAAGCTTAACATCCTTATCATTTATCGCCCTCCAGGTTCCCTCGGAGAGTTCATCAATGAGCTTGATGCCTTGATAAGCTCCTTTCCTGAGGACGGCTCACCTCTCACAGTTCTGGGCGACTTTAACCTCCCCACGTCTACCTTTGACTCATTCCTCTCTGCCTCCTTCTTTCCACTCTCTCCTCTTTTGACCTCACCCTCTCACCTTCCCCCTACTCACAAGGCAGGAAATACGCTCGACCTCATCTTTACTAGATGCTGTTCTTCCACTAACCTCATTGCAACTCCCCTCCAAGTCTCCGACCACTACCTTGTATCCTTTTCCCTCTCGCTCTCATCCAACACTTCCCACACTGCCCCTACTCGGATGGTATCGCGCCGTCCCAACCTTCGCTCTCTCTCCCCGCTACTCTCTCCTCTTCCATCCTATCATCTCTTCCCTCTGCTCAAACCTTCTCCAACCTATCTCCTGATTCTGCCTCCTCAACCCTCCTCTCCTCCCTTTCTGCATCCTTTGACTCTCTATGTCCCCTATCCTCCAGGCCGGCTCGGTCCTCCCCTCCCGCTCCGTGGCTCGACGACTCATTGCGAGCTCACAGAACAGGGCTCCGGGCAGCCGAGCGGAAATGGAAGAAAACTCGCCTCCCTGCGGACCTGACATCCTTTCACTCCCTCCTCTCTACATTTTCCTCTTCTCTCTCTGCTGCTAAAGCCACTTTCTACCACTCTAAATTCCAAGCATCTGCCTCTAACCCTAGGAAGCTCTTTGCAACCTTCTCCTCCCTCCTGAATCCTCCTCCCCCCCCCCCCTCCTCCTCCTCCCTCTCTGCAGATGACTTCGTCAACCATTTTGAAAAGAAGGTGGACGACATCCGATCCTCGTTTGCTAAGTCAAACGACACCGCTGGTTCTGCTCACACTGCCCTACCCTGTGCTCTGACCTCTTTCTCCCTCTCTCTCCAGATGAAATCTCGCGTCTTGTGACGGCCGGCCGCCCAACAACCTGCCCGCTTGACCCTATCCCCTCCTCTCTTCTCCAGACCATTTCCGGAGACCTTCTCCCTTACCTCACCTCGCTCATCAACTCATCCCTGACCGCTGGCTACGTCCCTTCCGTCTTCAAGAGAGCGAGAGTTGCACCCCTTCTGAAAAACCTACACTCGATCCCTCCGATGTCAACAACTACAGACCAGTATCCCTTCTTTCTTTTCTCTCCAAAACTCTTGAACGTGCCGTCCTTGGCCAGCTCTCCCGCTATCTCTCTCAGAATGACCTTCTTGATCCTAATCAGTCAGGTTTCAAGACTAGTCATTCAACTGAGACTGCTCTTCTCTGTATCACGGAGGCGCTCCGCACTGCTAAAGCTAACTCTCTCTCCTCTGCTCTCATCCTTCTAGACCTATCGGCTGCCTTCGATACTGTGAACCATCAGATCCTCCTCTCCACCCTCTCCGAGTTGGGCATCTCCGGCGCGGCCCACGCTTGGATTGCGTCCTACCTGACAGGTCGCTCCTACCAGGTGGCGTGGCGAGAATCCGTCTCCACACCACGTGCTCTCACCACTGGTGTCCCCCAGGGCTCTGTTCTAGGCCCTCTCCTATTCTCGCTATACACCAAGTCACTTGGCTCTGTCATAACCTCACATGGTCTCTCCTATCATTGCTATGCAGACGACACACAATTAATCTTCTCCTTTCCCCTTCTGATGACCAGGTGGCGAATCGCATCTCTGCATGTCTGGCAGACATATCAGTGTGGATGACGGATCACCACCTCAAGCTGAACCTCGGCAAGACGGAGCTGCTCTTCCTCCCGGGGAAGGACTGCCCGTTCCATGATCTCGCCATCACGGTTGACAACTCCATTGTGTCCTCCTCCCAGAGCGCTAAGAACCTTGGCGTGATCCTGGACAACACCCTGTCGTTCTCAACTAACATCAAGGCGGTGGCCCGTTCCTGTAGGTTCATGCTCTACAACATCCGCAGAGTACGACCCTGCCTCACACAGGAAGCGGTGCAGGTCCTAATCCAGGCACTCGTCATCTCCCGTCTGGATTACTGCAACTCGCTGTTGGCTGGGCTCCCTGCCTGTGCCATTAAACCCCTACAACTCATCCAGAACGCCGCAGCCCGTCTGGTGTTCAACCTTCCCAAGTTCTCTCACGTCACCCCGCTCCTCCGCTCTCTCCACTGGCTTCCAGTTGAAGCTCGCATCCGCTACAAGACCATGGTGCTTGCCTACGGAGCTGTGAGGGGAACGGCACCTCAGTACCTCCAGGCTCTGATCAGGCCCTACACCCAAACAAGGGCACTGCGTTCATCCACCTCTGGCCTGCTCGCCTCCCTACCACTGAGGAAGTACAGTTCCCGCTCAGCCCAGTCAAAACTGTTCGCTGCTCTGGCCCCCCAATGGTGGAACAAACTCCCTCACGACGCCAGGACAGCGGAGTCAATCACCACCTTCCGGAGACACCTGAAACCCCACCTCTAAGGAATACCTAGGATAGGATAAAGTAATCCCTCTCACCCCCCCCCCTTAAAAGATTTAGATGCACTACTGTTCCACTGGATGTCATAAGGTGAATGCACCAATTTGTAAGTCGCTTTACTTAAATGTAAATGTGTGTGTGTGTGTATCCTGTATTATCATTTTGTTTGAAAATAATCAAATCAAGTGTGGTACGGCATGATCAGTAAGACTCGGGTTTGTGCAGATTCAAGAAGTCTGCGATGTTCAGAATTTGATATGAGGTAATGATTAATAAGTGAATTCGAGATATATAGATCATATATTTTAGAGTAATTCCTGGTGCCCCAAATTCCTAATGAGTTAATTGTTACAAGATTAATAAAAAATAAAAATAGGTTAACAATTAAACATAGTTATTTATTGAATCAACTGTCAGCACATTAATGAATGTAATGTCACGACACTACGCTAGAGAATTGTTTTGATAGCATAGAATGGAATATGTTCTGGGATTCATCCCATGGCATTGAGGAGTATACCATATCAGTCACCAGATTCATCAATAAGTGCATCGACGACGTTGTCCCCACAGTGAGCGTACGTACATATCCCAACAAGAAGCCATGGATTACAGACAACATCCGCACTGAGCTGTAGCTGCCGCTTTCTAGGAGCGGGACACTGATCCGGACGCTCATAAGAAATCCAGCAAAGCCCTCAGATGAACCATCACAGACAAAAGCATCAATACAGGACTAAAATTGAGGCTCGTCAGATGTGGCAAGGCTTGCGAACTATTACGGACAACAAAAGGGAAACCCAGCCACGAGCGGCACAGTGACGTGACCCTACCAGATGAGCTAAATGCCCATTATGCTCACTTCGGGGCAAGCAACACAAGCAGCACCAGCTTTTCCGTACAACTGTGATCACGCTCTCGGTAGCAGATGAAAACAAAACCTTTAGACAGGTCAATATTTACAAAGCCACGGGGCCAGATGGATTACCAGGACGTGTACTCAAAGCATGCGTGGATCAACTGGCAAGTGTCTTCACTGACATTTTCAACCTCTCCCTGACTGAGTCTGTAACACCTACATGTTGTTTCAAGCAAACCACCATAGTCCCTGTGCCCAAGGGGGCGAAGGTAACCTGCCTAAATGATCACTGCCCTGTAGCGCTCCCATCGGTAGCCATGAAGTGCTTTGAAAGGCTGGTCATCCATCATCCAGGAAACCCTAGACCCACACCAATTCGCTTACCTCCCCAACAGATCCACAGATGATGCAATCTCTATTGCACTCCACACTGCCCTTTCCCACCTGGACAAAAGGAACGCCTATGTGAGAATGCTATTTATTGACTACAGCTCAGCATTCAACCCCAGTGCCCACAAAGCACATCACTAAGCTAAGGACCCTGGGACTAAACACCTCCATCTGCATCTGGATCCTGAACTTCCTGACGGGCCACCTCCAGGTGGTAAGGGTAGGCAATAACTTGTCTGCCACGCTGATCCTCAACACTGGGGCCCCTCAGGGGTGGGTGCTTAGCCCCCTCCTGTACTCCCTGTTCACTCACGACTGGGAGTCCAAACAACTCCAACATTAAGTTTGCTGACGACGCAACAGTGGTAGGCCTGATAACTGACAATGATGTGACAGCCTATAGGGAGCAGGTCAAAGACCTGGCAGTTTGGTGCTAGGACAACAACCTCTCCCTCAATGGGAGCAAGACAAAGGAGCTGATCGTAGACTACAGGAAAACATTGACGGGGCTGTCGTGGAGCGGGTCGAGAGTTTTAAATTCTTTGGTGTCCACATCACCAACGTACGATCAAGGTCCAAACAAACTAAGAAAGTCATGAAGAAGGCATGACAACACCTTTTCCCCCTCAGGAGACTGAAAGGATTTGGCATGGGTCCCCAGAACCTCAAAATGTTCTACAGCTGCACCATCGAGAGCATCCTGACCATTGAATCACCGCCTGGTATGGCAACTGCTCGGCCTCCGGCCGCAAGGCGCTACAGAGGGTAGCGCGTACAGCCAAGTACATCACCGGGGCCAAGCTTCCTGCCATCCAGGACCTATATTATGCTTCTACCCCCAAGAAGGAGTTCTGAACAATTAAACAAATGGCCAGCCGGACTATTTACATTGACGACCAATATACATTGATATTTTGTTTTTACACTGCTGCTACTCGCTGTTTATTATGTATGCATAGGCACTTTACCTGCTGTACAAATTACCTCAACTTGCCTGTACCCCTGTACATAGCCTCGTTATTTAATTGTTACTTTAAATTGATTTACTTTAGTTTAGTTTATTTAGTAAATATTTTCTTAACTATTTCTTGAACTGCATTGTTGGTTAAGAGCTTGTAAAGGTAGTAAGAATTTCATAGTAAGGTCTACTACACCTGTTGTATTCAGCGCATGTGACAAAAACTTATTTGATTTGAATTTAGCTAGCTTGCTAAATGTACTTAAGAGTCAGAGCAAACATAGGTATCTAATACAGCACGGTACCAGTGCTGGTATATGCATGTTGTTTGTGTAATGATATCTTATAAAGAGAGGAATAGGCAATGCATGAATATTTTAGCTAGCTAGAGTGTACTCAGACCGCTTCACATTTTCCACATTGTTACACTACAGCCTTACTCTAAAATGGATTTGGCATTCAGGCCAAAGAATTCAATCTTGGTTTCATCAGACCAGAGAGTTGTCTGTAATGTCCAGAGAGTCCTTTAGGTGCCTATTGGCAAACTCCAAGTGGGCTGTCATGTGCCTTTTACTGGAGGAGTGGCTTCTGTCTGGCCACTCCACCATAAAGGCCTGATTGGTGGAGTGCTGCAGAGATGGTTGTCCTTCTGGAAGTTCACCTCCCTGACCAAGGTTTTGGCTCTGACATGCACGATCTGTGCTGTGGGACCTTATATAGACAGGTGTGTGCATTTCCAGATCATGTTCAAATCAATTTTATTTACCACAAAGGGACTCCAAATCAAGTTGTAGAAACATCTCAAGGATGATCAATGGAAGCAGGATGCACGTGAGCTCAAGTCTCATAGCAAAGGGTCTGAATACAGACCATACATTCCATTTCCATGACTCCAACAATTCACCAATTTACTAGGCCTAGGTGTTTTGCCCATACCATGCAGCTCTGCATGGCAGTGTGGAAGAGGAAACAAAAGTACAGGAAATTCAGAAAATTACAAAAATGCTGAAAATGATTTGTTTGAAGTTGGACTGAACAGTATAAAACAAATCAGAATGGAGAAAACTACATTGAAATCACTTAACATATGTGTTTCAACCCTATTCACTAATTATTTTATTTTTTTAAACATAAAATACAATCAAAAATATGAAACATTTCACACAATGATATTTTGGCCATATAGCCAAGCCCTAGCCTTACCTGGGATTTGAGCGCCCAGTATTCTTCTGATCCATACTCCACATGTTTCAGAGATGTCATGTAGTCATAGCTGATCACGGCAGTCTACAGGGAAAACACAGTCAAAAATACATATTTGTTCATTAATGTGCTTGCATGGTTGTGTACCAACAGTGGATTCAGCCCAAAATCTGGGTGGTTGTGGTTATTGATCTTAGCTGCAGCCTGTCCAAAAGGAGATCAGAGACTGATGTGTTTGTGTCACGATGTATGACACAATAAGTCATTTTAATCAAAGTTTAGTTGAACCAAACTGCAGGCTTCGTGCAAATTCTTGCCTACGGCGTATCTTTCCCTATAAAATGACATGTGTATTTTATTTGTTGTTGTTGCTGTTTTGTTGAGCTGGGTTTAATTTAAAATAGTACCACCCACCAGCATGGCATTGTTAATTAAAATCAGAAACACCTGCAAAGTTTGCAAGTCGCGACTGAGCGGCGCAATAGCAAAGATGGTGGATAAATGTTCACTCAAGTCGTTTACCATTGAAAAAAAATGGTCATTTCCTGTCTACTTACTTACTGGAGTGGGTCTCCCATAAACACCAATGCAATAGCAGCTGGGTAGGGCTGTCCAAGACACATTTTTATTTCATCTTGGTCTACTCTAGGACGTCCGTTCTTTCAACCAATCGATTGGTGTACATTTTTAAACGTGTATTTTTCCCTACACTACCGGTCAAAAGTTTAAGAACACCTACTCATTCAGGGGTTTTACTATATTTTTATATTATCTACATTGTAGAATAGGAGAGACATCAAAACTATATAATAACACATGGAATCATGTAGTAACCAAAAAAAAGTGTTAAACAAATCAAAATATATTTTATATACACATTTTGATTGAAGCAATCTTGAAGCGTGGAATCAGATTAACGCTGGTCCGACCAAACAGACCTGAGCACGGGTGTTTCCTGTTTTAGTTTCTGTCTATAGGCTGGCAGCAACAAAATGGAGTCGTGGTCAGATTTGCCAAAAGGAGGGCAGAGGAGGGCTTTGTATGCGTCACGGAAGTTAGAGTAACAATGATCCAGAATTTTGCCAGCCCGGGTCGCGAATTCGATATGCTGATCAAATTTAGGGAGCCTTGTTTTCAGATTAGCCTTGTTAAAATCCCCAGCTACAATAAATGCAGCCTCAGGATATCTGGTTTCCAGTTTACACAATGACCCAACACATCCAGGCTGTGTAAGGGCTATTTTACCAAGAAGGAGAGTGATGGAAAGCTGCATCAGATGACCTGGCCTCCACAATCACCTGACCTCAGCCCAATTTAGATGGTTTGGGATGAGTTTGACAGCAGAGTGAAGGAAAAGCAGCCAACAAGTACTCAGCATATCTGGGAACTCATTCAAGACTGTTGGAAAAGCATTCCAGGTGAAGCTGGTTGAGAGAATGCCAAGAGTGTGCAAAGCCGTCATCAAGGCAAAGGGTGGCTATTTGAAGAATCTCAATTATATTTTGATTAACACTTTTTTGGTTACTACATGATTCCATGTGTTATTTCATAATGTTGATGTCTTATTCACTATTACACTATTATTCTACAATGCAAGTAATTTCTATTGCCATTTCCAGCCATGTCAAAATAGCCTACATAAAGCCAACAAATAAAAACATTGCAGCCTGCAGGTAGAAAATATCCTGATAAAAATAAATCACATTGGCTACTCATGGCCTGTCAGCAAGGACCTTGCAACACTGTATAAAATATTAACTTCGGTCAGGGCCTGAAGTTTGTGCTAGCAAAAATGCAACACTGTAAAATAGTCGGGGTGGGCCTAAGAGTTCCCCGTTCCATTGAGCTCCGGACAGACATAGCTTTAGGCTATTTGCGCAAGGGATAAGAAGTGTATATGACAATTTTATATATGGTAAAATTGCATGTGACATGATTGCATTTTGGAACCCCGCTCCCCCCGAAGATGAATGGTTTTGACCCCGCTCCACTGCTTTCATTGGTGCAGCTAGTAGAAATCACAAGTGTCTATCCTATAATGGAAAGGCACCCGTGAAAGACTTGTTTGTTTATCTAGTTTGTGCTGTTCCATCAAGTATTAGTGTTTTGTGTCCGATGCGCTCAGGGTGTTTTTGCAGATCATCTGCAGCCTGCATCATGAGCGAGGTCATCGTAGCCTGTCATGTCAGGTCGCCTAGCTGTGAGAACCATGTTATCCATATTACCAAAGCTTCACCTTCTTCCTTCTATTTCTAGGGCAGATTCATGGTCGCAATTTATGAAAGATGGCATCACTTTGGAGATACTGGTTTCCCATATCCATCTGTGGCAAAGTTTTCCCTACATGTTAGCATGCTAGCTAGCTACACTAACAGCTGTCAGTGCCCTACTTGTTATTTACCCACTCCATGTGGCCCCCAGCAAATATTTTGAGGCAGGGCTTTCTCCTATAGAGCTCCATTTTTATGGAATGGTCTGCCTACCCATGTGAGAGACGCAAACTAGGTCTCAACCTTTAAGTCTTCACTGAAGACTCATCTCTTCAGTGATTTGATTGAGTGTAGTCTGGCCCAGGGGTGTGAAGGTGAAAGGAAAGGCTCTGGAGCAACGAACCGCCCTTGCTGTCTTGTCGGTTCCCCTCTCTCCACTGGGATTCTCTGCCTCTAACCCTATTACAAGGGCTGAGTCACTGGCTTACTGGTGCTCTTTCATGCCGTCCCTAGGAGGGGTGCGTCACTTGAGTGGGTTGAGTCACTGATGTGATCTTCCTGTCTGGGGTTGCACCCTCGACAACTACTGTGATTATTATTATTTGACCATGCTGGTCATTTATGAACATTTGAACATCTTGGCCATGTTCTGTTATAATCTCCACCCGGCACAGCCAGAAGAGGACTGGCCACCCCTCACAGCCTGGTTCCTCTCTAGGTTTCTTCCTAGGTTTTGGCCTTTCTAGGGAGTTTTTCCTAGCCACCGTGCTTCTACACCTGCATTGCTTGCTGTTTGGAGTTTTAGGCTGGGTTTCTGTACAGCACTTTGAGATATCTGCTGATGTACGAAGGGCTTTATAAATAAATTTGGAAATCACCCCAAAAGTTCCCACCCCAATTTGTGAATATGCATTATCAGCCCGCGTCATTCTTTGGAGGTGGAACCTAAAGGACAATTTCTCATATAGGATTGGAATTTAGTTGAATTAGGGGCGACATTGCCCTCTGGTGGGGGCCTTTAAGTAGCTCTCTGTAGCCCTGGAGGTCCATCCATCTGTAATAAGCACAACACATGGTGCGGTGCATTGGCCAATTCATTGTGTGGGTTGTACAACTTCGGCTTTAGCTTGCTTATATAGAGCGGGTACTACCAGTTTGCTGAAATGGGCAAAGATCGTAACATGGTTTGAAAACTTTCATGAGGTGCAGAAACCCTCTACTCTTCTCAACCATGGAGAAAGGGAGCATATCCGGTTTATCAACACAACCCGATGCTGGCACGAAGACTGCACTCAATGAACTATATAGGGCAATAAGCAAACAAGAAAATGCTCATCCAGAGGCAGCGCTCCTAGTGGCTGGAGATTTTAATGCAGGAAAAATGAAATCAGTCTTACCTCATTTCTACCAGCATGCCACCTGTGCAGCGAGAGGTGAAAAAAAAACTCTGGATGGCCTTTACTCCATACACAGAAACACAAAGCTCTCCCTTGCCCTCCAATTGGCAAATCTAAACATAACTCTATCCTCCTGATTCCTGCATTCAAGCAAAAACAGGTAGTGAATGCTAAGCTACAGGACTGTTTCGTTAGCACAGACTGGAATATGTTCTGGGATTCATTTGATGGCATTGAGGAGTTCATAACATTTTTTTATTTTACCCTTATTTACCTAGGTACGTTCACTGAGAACACATTCTCATTTCCAGCAACGGCCTGGGGAATAGTTACGGGGGATGAATGAGCCAATCGGAAGCTGGGGATGATTAGGTGACCGTGATGGTATAAGGGCTACATTGGGAATTTAGCCAGGACACTGGGGTTAACACTCCTACCCTTACAATAAGTGATCTTTAGTGACCACAGTCAGGTCACCCGTTTAACGTTCCATCAGAAACATGGCACCCAACAAAGGGCATTGGGAAAAGAGTGCCTCCTACTGGCCCTCAACACCTCTTCCAGCGGTATCTGTTCTCCCATCCAGGGACTAACACTGTTCACCAGCAGAGGCAAGCCAGCAGTGGGATGCAGGGTGGTATGCTGGTGGTTTACGACATCAGTCAGCAGCAGAACACTAAATCAGGAGGCTGAAAATATTCTCAAAAATATCCTCAAAAAGAATCAGTGATTATTTTCCAAATAAAATATTACATTTACATAAGTATTCAGACCCTTTACTTAGTACTTTGTTGAAGCACCTTTGGCAGCGATTACGCCTAGAGTCTTATTGGGTATGACACAGCTTGGCACACCTGTATTTGGAGAGTTTCTCCCATTCTTCTCTGCAGATCCTCTCAAGCTCTGGATGGGGAGTGTTGCTGCACACAGAGGACTCTCCAGAGATGTTAGATTGGGTCCGGGTAACTCAAGGACATTCCGAGTTTTGTCCCGAAGCCACTCCTGCGTTGTCTTGGCTGTGTGCTTAGGTTTGTTGTCCTGTTGGAAGGTGAACCTTCGCCCAGTTTGGGGTCCTGTGCGCTCTGGAGCAGGTTATCAAGGATCTCTCTGTACTTTGCTCCATTCATCTTTCCTTCTATCCTTACTAGTCCCACAGCATGATGCTGCCACCACGCATTACCTTAGGGAGGGTGCAAGGTTTCCTCCAGAAGTGAGGCTTCGCATTCAGCCCAAAGAGTTCAATCTTGGTTTCATTAGACCAACGAATCTTGTTTCTCATGGTCTGAGAGTCTTTAGGTGCCTATTGGCAAACTCCAAGCGGGCTGTCATGTGCCTTTTACTGAGTGACTTCCATCTGGCCACTACCAAAAAGGCCTGATTGTTGGAGTGCTGCAGAGATGGTTGTCCTTCTGGAAGTTTCTCCCATCGCCACAGAGGAACTCTGGAGCTCGGTCAGAATGACCATCGGGTTCTTGGTCACCTCCCTGACCAAGGTCCTTCTCCCCCAATTGCTCAGTTTAGCAGGGCGGCCAGCTCTAGAAAGAGTTTTGGTGGTTCTAAACTTAATCTATTTAAGAATGATGGAGGCCACTGTGTTCTTGGGGACCTAAGATGCTGCAGAAATTGTTTGGTACCCTTCTCCCAATCTGTGCCTCGACACAATCCTGTCTCGGAGCTCTACGGGCAATTCCTTCGACCTCATGGCTTGGTTTTTGCTCTGACATGCACGGTCAACTGTGGGACCTTATATTGACAGGTGTGTGCCTTTCCAAATCATGTCCAATCAATTGAATTTACCACAGTTGGACTCCAATCAAGTCAAAGAAACATCTCAAGGACGATCAATGGCAACAGGATGCACCAGAGTTCAATTGAGTTTCAAAACAAAGGGTCTGAAAACTTATGTAAAAAGGAATTTCTGCATTTCATTTTTTTTTTTCAATTTCGTGGTATCCAAGTGGTAGTTACGGTCTTGTCCCGTCGCTGCAACTCCCGTACAGACTCAGGAGAGGTGAAGGTCGATTGTCTCCCGGTCGCGGCCGGCTGTGACAGAGCCTGGACTCGAACAAGGATCTCTAGTGGCACAGCTAGCACTGCGATGCAGCCACTCGAGAGGCCGCCTGTTTTTCTATTTTTTATACATTTGCAAACATTTAGGAAAAACCTGTTTTCGCTTTGTCATTATGGGGTATTGTGTGTAGATTGATGAGGAAAATTGTGCATTTAATCAATTTTAGAAAAAGGCTGCAATGTAACAAAATGTGGGGAAAAAAGGCAAACGGTCTGAATATTTTCCAAATGCACTGTATTATTTTTGAGCAGTGGCTAAATAGTCTCTGTCCATCCCCATTGTCATATACTTGGAAGCCAAATTGTTCCCAAACTGGAGATTTAAACAATGGAGAATGCCATTGGCTTATCGACCCCACCACTCACCATTGTACAGAACTATTCCCGGCTGCTCTTCACAAAAGGAGCATTTGAAATGAGCCAATTAAGATTGGAATTTAATTGCAACGTGCGCATAGGTTCTATTTGGTTTTAACTGAATAGACCTTAATGTTTTTTCAGCTCAGATTCGCTCAAGAGGCATACACTGCCGCGGAGACATAACCTATAGGTCTAGTTTTTTTCTATGTATAAACCGAGGTCCCCATACAGAACGGTCCGGTACGAATACATGTACCGTTACAACCCTAGTTTGTGTGGTTGGTATACTATACTGACCAGACTGATGTGTTTGTGTACTCATGGTTATGTGCTGTGGCTCTACAGTAGGGTCTGTGTGGTTGTGGTTATGTACTGACCGTAGCTGCGGCCCGCCCGAAGCGGACCAGGCTGATGTCATTGGGGTCCAGTTGTTTGCTGTTGTAGAGGTAGAAGCCTGACGACGCCACCACTGCCGTTGCAACAGACGTCACTTTCAGCAGCCGGCCAGCCATTGGAGGCACTGGGGGAGCGAGGAAAATATGGTCCAACAATATTACACTCTGGTATACTCAACTAATAATAAAGAAATACAGTTGATGAAGTACACACTGAACAAAAGTATAAATGCAACATGTAAAGTGTTGGTCCCATGAGCTGAAATAAAAAGAACCCAGAAATGTTCCTAACATACGAAAAGCAAATTTGTTTTACATCCCTGTTAGTGAGCATTTATCCTTTGCCAAGATAATCCAGCCACCTGACAGTTGTGGCATATCAAGAAGCTGATTAAACAGCATGATCAATACACAGGTGCCCCTTGTGCTTGGGAGAATAAAAGGCCTCTCTAAAATGTGTGTTGTCACACAACAGAAGTCTCAACTTGAGGGAGCGTGCAATTGGCATGCTGACTGCAGGAATGTTCACCAAAGCGGTTGCCAAAGAACTTAATGTTAATTTCTCTACCATAAGCTGCCTCCAACATCCTTTCAGAAAATTTGGCAGTTTGTCCAACCCGGCCTCACAGCCGCAGACCACGTGTAATTGCATCGTGTGGGCTAGCGGTTTGCGGATTATCAACGTTGTGAACAGAGTGCCCCATGGTGACGGTGGGGTTATGGTATGGGCAGGCAAAAGCTACAGACAACGAACACAATTGCATTTTATCAATGGAAATTTGAACACACAGAAATACTGTGATGAGATTCTGAGGCCCATTTTATGCATCTGTTTTCCCAGTCATGTCAAATCCATAGATTAATTAATTTTTCAATTGACTGATTTTCTCATATGAACTGTAACTCAATATAATATTTGAAATTGTTGCATTTATATTTTTGTTCAGTATTTACTGTATATAAACCATATCCAAACTCTTTGCACTTTCAATCGTTCAACTAATAAACAAATAGCGCGTACAAAAGTTTCAAACACTAAAAGGGTACTTTCATGTAAAGTAGCTTTTAAAAAGACTCGGTGGGGAGATATGAAAACAGGATGCAAAGTGGTGTTTCTAAATATTATATAATACTCAAGTATTTAACTACCGTTGCTTGAAGAGGACAGTCTTCAATACCGTCACTGAATGTAGCAGCTACTGCATTTAAATCATAGATTTCTTTAACAACTCCAGTGCAATAGTCACAGGCTGGCATTGAGTGACATATGGAAGACACACAAGCATGACGACAGGCTTATGTTGTGCACGCACATTTTAAATACTTTATTTGAATCCATTACTCAAATTTATATTTTTTTTAAAGGATCCAAAACATTCCAAATGTCCCTGTATGCATAGCAGTCAAGGGTACAAAAAGCACCACCTTCTCCAAACAGCTAAGGGTGCCCACAAAAGATGAAACAGAGCAGCCTTAGTTTTTGGTAGCCCCGCAATCTGGAGGCCACACACTGTAAGCCAATGTACGTGTCCAAATATCGGTGCAACCAGCTTGCACCTACACCCGAGGCTGTCCAAGCGTGCCACAAGGGGCTGGTATTTAAGAAACTTGTCGACAAAGACCTGCTCCATGCAGCCATCAAATGAGCAGCCACTTCCAAAATGAACACCTCCCTCTGGCATATTTGGCACACAGGAAAACAAATCAGCAACATCAAACCATCCTCTTAACCACAAGAATATTTATAAATGTGTGCTGTTGGTGAGACTACCAGTCTCACCTCGCTGTCTATCAGGTCGACAAGGCAGTCATGTCTAACAATGTACAACACACTGTATGAACAGTAACCATTCACAACAAGGGAAACAAACTCCATTGCATTTGACTCATGAAGAACACAAAATGGGTCATGGTTTGCAGGGTACAAGAGTGCTAGGTTATATTTTGTTGGTTGAAATTGCAGTCTCAGCTTAACAGTAGAGGTGAGAATGTCCTCGCCAATGGAAGCATTATGGTACAGTACATGGAATGGGAGACAGAAGTGTCAGCAGTCTGGAGCAGCAAGTTTCCCCTGCATACTTAGGCCAGTGTTGCCATAGCTGCATCCGTCTGATACCGAGGAGTGTTTTCCTTGATGTAGGAGGAGATGTTCCGTCATTGGTGACAGAAGCCTCCACAACACAGGGGTCTGCCACAACTGCATCAGAGGCAGTCACTGGCTCAGTTTGCGTATCAGTCCATGCCCATCTGAGCTCCGGTTGCACGGGTCCGGCCAGTCTGACCAGACTCCAAAGGCAGCAGCACAAGTGTCCAATTGGTGTTCCTCCTGAAGCCCAGGAAGCTGTCCTCATTGTCAGTGGCACATTCCACTTCTGTTGGTCCAGGAGGAGGGAGGCTCTGGCTAAGTCCCAAACTGGCGCATCGTTTCTGTTGAGCATGTTCAACAGGTGAGTCAGTCTGGTAGCAGTGTAACGTCATGTGTGGTGTGCGTGTTTAAGCATAGCCACTTTCTCACCACTTGAATGATTTTGTTATTAAATTTCACTCAGAACCTACTTGGTATAAGCACATTGGCAAGCAGATGTTGAATCTTTGCTAGGCCACCTCTCTCACAGCGTCTAGCTTCATGACCACAGGCAGAGGGGAAATGTCAATCATTTCAAGTCTGGTTGAATACTCATGGACAAGCCCCCCCCGCTAGCAACATTTAACTTACATTCATGATAGCTGTATGTTTCATGCAGAGAGAACACTAGTGTTGGGGGCTTATCAGTTCATGCTTTGAGACAGCAATTCCAGTTTTTATGCAGAAAACATGCTCATTCATGCCGTCTGTCTGTCTGTATGTATATGCCTTTTGTTTGGGAGAGAATGCCTGTATCTAACAGCCATGGTAGTATGTGGGCGAGCAAGCATTTCATGAACACTTTACAGACAAAGGGAAAGAGGGAATTGTCTCTCCATGTATACAGAACAAAAATATAAATGCAACATGTTTCGTGTTGGTCCCATTTTTAAAAAAGCTTATTTATTTTCTTGTGCACATTTCTTCTTTGCCAAAATAATCCATCCACCGGACATGTATGGCATAACAAGAATCTGATTAAACAGCATGATCGTTACAGGTGCACCTTGTGCTGCGGACAATAAAAGGCCAGTTGTGTCACACAACCCAATGCCACAGATATCTCAAGTTGAGGGAGAGTACAATTGGCATGCGGACTGCAGGAATGTCCAACAGAGCTGTTGCCAGAGAATGTAATGTTCATTTCTCTACCATAACCCAACTCCAATGTCACTTTAGAGAAATTGGAAGTACGTCCAACTGGCCCCATAACCGCAGGCCACGTTGTAACAACGCCAGCCCAGGAACTCTACACTCAGCTTCTTCCCCTGCGGGATCACACTTCCCTTCTATGAACTGTAATTCAGTCAAATCTTTGAAATCGTTGGATTTATATTATTGTTCAGTATAGATGGATCATCTGGAACATTGAATGTTTTTTAGTATTCCGTGGATAACAGCACCCACACATGAGTCGGGTACCTTTCCATTAATCAGACAGGCATTGAAGATATGCATGAGGGCATGGGAGGACTGGGGCCGTGTGGCCTTTAAAAAAACTCATAAGTGACACCATCGGATTCACTTGCCTTGTTTGGTAGGGAAATCAACACATTATCTACCTCCTCAAGGGTGAAATTGCATGTCTCTGGGAAATAGGCTGGTTTTACCATTTCAATTGCTTCAAACCAAGGGGGTGTGGTCAGCAGAACTCTTGGCGTTTGTCATTATATTAGTTCTGTACAGTTTTAACAGTAAAACATCCATGCAGCATCTGCATACCAATCATTGATCTGAAATCAGTTTCATGCCGATATTCATTTAAATCTTAGTTTTAAGTATCCTACACTGTTGTTTCAGGTTGATATAAAGTGAGCGAGTTTTAGAGCAGATGGTTGTCAAACAGTAACATTACACGATGCTGTAATATTTTGGCTTCTGTAGAATACAGAATGTGATCTTGCAAATATAGACTCTGCTTTGATCTAACTTCATTAAAACGATCACCATTAGCCTGAGTAGCCCGTTCTCCACACATATAAAGTATAGAATATGCGCAGAAGCTACATTTCGATAGATTTTTCTGATCCGCAGCCACTCGGTAATAATAAAACATTGCATGCTTCTATGAAATTGCATTTGCGAAGTGACAGCCTACAGTTGGGAAGAGCTGTTTTTAGAATTTCACCAAATAGGGGAAAATATGTTAGCCATTTAAAATGGCATGAAATGCATTTTATGTTATGCGACCGAAGACATTAGCAGAATCTATTTTCATAACACACAAATGACCGAAATGACTAGCTACTTCTTGAATGAAAATAATAGCCCAGGCCAATGAACTAATAATATATATATATATATATATATATATATATATATATATATATATATATATATATATTTACATTTAACATTTAAGTCATTTAGCAGACGCTCTTATCCAGAGCGACTTACAAATTGGTGCGTTCACCTTAAGACATCCAGTGGAACAGCCACTTTACAATAGTGCATCTAAATCTTTTAAGGGGGTGAGAAGGATTACTTTATCCTATCCTAGGTATTCCTGAAAGAGGTGGGGTTTCAGGTGTCTCCGGAAGGTGGTGATTGACTCCGCTGTCCTGGCGTCATGAGGGAGTTTGTTCCACCATTGGGGGGCCAGAGCAGCGAACAGTTTTGACTGGGCTGCGCGGGAACTGTACTTCCTCAGTGGTAGGGAGGCGAGCAGGCCAGAGGTGGATGAACGCAGTGCCCTTGTTTGGGTGTAGGGCCTGATCAGAGCCTGGAGGTACTGAGGTGCCGTTCCCCTCACAGCTCCGTAGGCAAGCACCATGGTCTTGTAGCGGATGCGAGCTTCAACTGGAAGCCAGTGGAGAGAGCGGAGGAGCGGGGTGACGTGAGAGAACTTGGGAAGGTTGAACACCAGACGGGCTGCGGCGTTCTGGATGAGTTGTAGGGGTTTAATGGCACAGGCAGGGAGCCCAGCCAACATATATATATATATATATATGTCTCAATCTACAGTGGGGAGAACAAGTATTTGATAACCTGCGAAATCAGCAGTGTTTCCTACTTACAAAGCATGTACAGGTCTGTAATTTTTATCATAGGTACACTTCAACTGTGAGAGACGGAATCTAAAAAAAAATCCAGAAAATCAAAATTGTATGATTAAGTAATTCATTTGCATTTTATTGCATTACATAAGTATTTGATACATCAGAAGAGCAGAACTTAATATTTGGTACAGAAACCTGTTTGCAATTACAGAGATCATACGTTTCCTGTAGTTCTTGACCAGGTTTGCACACACTGCAGCAGGGATTTTGGCCCACTCCTCCATACAGACCTTCTCCAGATCCTTCAGGTTTCGGGGCTGTCGCTGGGCAATACGGACTTTCAGCTCCCTCCAAAGATGTTCTATTGGGTTCAGGTCTGGAGACTGGCTTGGCCACTCCAGGACCTTGAGATGCTTCTTACGGAGCCACTCCTTAGTTGCCCTGGCTGTGTGTTTCGGGTCTTTGTCATGCTGGAAGACCCAGCCACGACCCATCTTTAATGCTCTTACTGAGGGAAGGAGGTTGTTGGCCAAGATCTTGCGATACATGGCCCCATCCATCCTCCCCTCAATACGGTGCAGTCGTCCTGTCCCCTTTGCAGTAAAGCATCCCCAAAGAATGATGTTTCCACCTCCATGCTTCACGGTTGGGATGGTGTTCTCACCAAACACGGCGAGTGGAGTTTAGACCAAAAAGCTCTATTTTTGTCTCATCAGACCACATGACCTTTCTCCCATTCCTCCTCTGGATCATCCAGATGATCATTGGCAAACTTCAGACGGGCTTGGACATGCGCTGGCTTGAGCAGGGGGACCTTGCGTGTGCTGCAGGATTTTAATCCATGACGGCGTAGTGTGTTACTAATGGTTTTCTTTGAGACTGTGGTCCCAGCTCTCTTCAGGTCATTGACCAGGTCCTGCCATGTAGTTCTGGGCTGATCCCTCACCTTTCTCATGATCATGCCCCACGAGGTGAGATCTTGCATGGAGCCCAAGACCGAGGGTGATTGACCGTCATCTTGAACTTCTTCCATTTTCTAATAACTGCGCCAACAGTTGTTGCCTTCTCACCAAGCTGCTTGCCCATTGTCCTGTAGCCCATCCCAGCCTTGTGCAGGTCTACAATTTTAGCCCTGATGTCCTTACACAGCTCTCTTGTCTTGGCCACTGTGGAGAGGTTGGAGTCTGTTTGATTGAGTGTGTGGACAGGTGTCTTTTATACAGGTAACGAGTTCAAACAGGTGCAGTTATTAATACAGGTGGAGTGGAGAACAGGAGGGTTCCTTAAAGAAAAACTAACAGGTCTGTGAGAGCCGGAATCCTTCTTAGTTGGTAGGTGATCAAAATACTTGCAAATTAATTACTTAAAAATCATACTATGATTTTCTGGAATTTTTGTTTTAGATTCCGTCTCTCACAGTTGAAGTGTACCTATGATAAATTACAGACCTCTACATGCTTTTTAAGTAGGAAAACCTAAAAAAAAATATTTAAAAAAAAATCGGCAGTGTATCAATTAGTTCTTCTCCCCACTGTATCTATATACATACAGTGGGGCAAAAAAGTATTTAGTCAGCCACCAATTGTGCAAGTTCTCCCACTTAAAAAGATGAGGCCTGTAATTTTCATCATAGGTACACTTCAACTATGACAGACAAAATGAGAAAAAAAAATCCAGAAAATCACATTAGGATTTTTAATGATTTATTTGCAAATTATGGTGGAAAATAAGTATTTGGTCAATATCAAAAGTTTCTCAATACTTTGTTATTTACCCTTTGTTGGCAATGACAGAGGTCAAACGTTTTCTGTAAGTCTTCACAAGGTTTTCACACACTGTTGCTGGTATTTTGGCCCATTCCTCCATGCAGATCTCCTCTAGAGCAGTGAATTTTTGGGGCTGTTGCTGGACAACACGGACTTTCAACTCCCTCCAAAGATTTTCTATGGGGTTGAGACCTGGAGACTGGCTAGGCCACTCCAGGACCTTGAAATGCTTCTTATGAAGCCACTCTTTCGTTGCCCGGGCGGTGTGTTTGGGATCATTGTCATGCTGAAAGACCCAGCCACGTTTCATCTTCAATGCCCTTGCTGATGGAAGGAGGTTTTTACTCAAAATCTCACGATGCATGGCCCCATTCATTCTTTCCTTGACACGGATCAGTCGTCCTGGTTCCTTTGCAGAAAAACAGCACCAAAGCATGATGTTTCCACCCCCACGCTTCACAGTAGGTATGGTGTTCTTTGGATGCAACTCAGCATTCTTTGTCCTCCAAACACATAGAGTTGAGTTTTTACCAAAAAGTTCTATTTTAGTTTCATCTGACCATATGACATTCTCACAAATCTTCTTCTGGATCATCCAAATGGTCTCTAGCAAACTTCAGACGGGCCTGGACATGTACTGGCTTAAGCAGGGGGACACGTCTGGCACTGCAGGATTTGAGTCCCTGGCGGTGTAGTGTGTTACTGATGGTAGGTTGTGTTACTTTGGTCCCAGATCTCTGCAGGTCATTCACGAGGTCCCCCGTGTGGTTCTGGGATTTTTGCTTGTGATCATTTTGACCCCACGGGGTGAGATCTTGCGTGGAGCCCCAGATCGAGGGAGATTATCAGTGGTCTTGTATGTCTTCCATTTCCTAATAATTGCTCCCACAGTTGATTTCTTCTAACCAAGCTGCGTACCGATTGCAGATTCAGTCTTCCCAGCCTGGTGCAGGTCTACAATTTTGTTTCTGGTGTCCTTTGACAGCTCTTTGGTCTTGGCCATAGTAGAGTTTGGAGTGTGACTGTTTGAGGTTGTGGACAGGTGTCTTTTATACTGATAACAAGTTCAAACAGGTGCCATTAATACAGGTAATGAGTGGAGGACAGAGGAGCCTCTTAAAGAAGAAGTTACAGGTCTGTGAGAGCCAGACATCTTGCTTGTTTGTAGGTGACCAAATACAAATTTTCCACCATAATTTGCAAATAAATTCATTAAAAATCCTACAATGTGATTTTCTGGATTTTTTTTCTCATTTTGTGTGTCATAGTTGAAGTGTACCTATGATGAGAATTACAGGCCTCATCTTTTTAAGTGGGAGAACTTGCACAATTGGTGGCGGACTAAACTTTTTTGCCCCACTGTAAACACAGTTGAAGTCGGAAGTTTACATACACTTAGGTTGGAGTCATTAAAACTCATTTTTCAACCACTCCACAAATTCCTTGTTAACAAACTATAGTTTTGGCAAGTCGGTTGGGACATCTACTTTGGGCATGACACAAGTCATTTTTCCAACAATTGTTTACAGACAGATTATTCCACTGTATCACAATTCCAGTGGGTCAGAAGTTTACATACAAAGTTGGCTGTGCCTTTGAACAACTTGGAAAATTCCAGAAAATTATGTAATGGCTTTAGAAGCTTCTGATTGACTGAAATGATGTCAATTAGCCTATTTGAGGTGTACCTGTGGATGTATTTCAAGGCCTAACTTCAAACTCAGTGCCTCTTTGCTTGACATCATGGGAAAATCAAAAGAAATCAGCCACGACCAAAGAAAACAAATTGTAGACCTCTCCAAGTCTGGTTCATCCACGGGAGCAATTTCCAAACGCCTGAAGGTACCACCTTCATCTGTACAAACAATAGTACGCAAGTATAAACACCATGGGACCACGCGCCATCATACCGCTTAGGAAGGAGAGGCGTTCTGTATCCTAGAGATGAACGTAATTTGGTGCGAAGTGTATATCAATCCCAGAACAACAGCAAAGAACCTTGTGAAGATGCAGGAGGAAACAGGTAAAAAAGTATCTTTACCCATATTACCTAAAAGGCCGCTCAGCAAGGAAGAAGCCACTACTCCAAAACCGTCACATAAAAAGCCAGACTACGGTTTGCAACTGCACATGGGGACAAAGGTTGTACTTTTTTGGAGAAATGTCCTCTGGTCTGATGAAACAAAATTTGAAATGCTTGGCCATAATGACCATCGTTATGTTTGGAGGAGGCTTGCAAGCCAAAGAACACCATCCCAACCGTGAAGCATGGGGGTGGCGGCATCATGTTGTGGGGGTGCTTTTCTGCAGGAGGGACTGGTGCACT